>NW_026112626.1:0-80020 GCF_024323335.1 Lathyrus oleraceus | reverse complement strand
CTGTGTTGTATCTACAAATTCGTAATCAGTGAAATAAAAGTATCTTAGTTTGTGAACTTTTCTATACCATTATGCTCCCATTGAAATGTTGAGATGGAACCAGCATGTTGTGAGTCATATTTTCAATCATGTTTCGTCTGAAATTTTTTTCAAAATTTTCATATCTTGAAGTACCACGTCATGAAAATTTGGAACATCAATGATGACTGCTCATTTTTCTGTGTTGTATCTACAAATGCAAATCCAGTGAAATAAAGTATCTTGTTTTGAACTTTTCTACACCATTATGCTCCTCATTGAAATGTTGAGGGAACCAGCATGTTGTGAGTCATATTTTCAATCATGTAGTCTGAATTTTTTCAAAATTTTCATATCTTGAAGTACCACGTCATGAAAATTGGAACATCAATGGATGACTGCTCATTTTTCTGTGTTGTATCTACAATTCATAATCCATTGAAATAAAAGTATCTTAATTGGTGAACTTTTCTATACCATTATGCTCCTCATTGAAATGTTGAATTGGAACCAGCATGTTAGTCCATTTTCAATCATGTTAGTCTGAAATTTTTTCAAAATTTTCATATCTTGAAGTACCACGTCATGAAAATTTGGAACATCAATGGATGACTGCTCATTTTTCTGTGTTGTATCTACAAATTCATAATCCAGTGAAAATAAAGTATCTTAATTTGTGACTTTTCTATACCATTATGCTCCTCATTGAAATGTTGAGATGGAACCAGCATGTTTGTAGTCATATTTTCAATCATGAGTCTGAATTTTTTCAAAATTTTTCATATCTTGAAGTACCACGTCATGAAAATTTGGAACATCAATGGATGACTGCTCATTTTTTTCTGTGTTGTATCTACAAATTCATAATCCAGTGAAATAAAGTATCTTAGTTTGTGAACTTTTCTATACCATTATGCTCCTCATTGAAATGTTGAGATGGAACCAGCATGTTGTGTGAGTCAATTTTCAATCATGTTAGTCTGAAATTTTTCAAAATTTTCATATCTTGAAGTACCACGTCATGAAAATTTGGAACATCAATGGATGACTGCTCATTTTTCTGTGTTGTATCTACAAATTCATAATCCAGTGAAATAAAAGTATCTTAGTTTGTGAACTTTTCTATACCATTATGCTCCTCATTGAAATGTTGAGATGGAACCAGCATGTTGTGAGTCATATTTTCAATCATGTTAGTCTGAAATTTTTTCAAAATTTCATATCTTGAAGTACCACGTCATGAAAATTGGAACATCAATGGATGACTGCTCATTTTTCTGTGTTGTATCTACAAATTCATAATCCAGTGAAATAAAAGTATCTTAGTTTGTGAACTTTTCTATACCATTATGCTCCTCATTGAAATGTTGAGATGGAACCAGCATGTTGTGAGTCATATTTTCAATCATGTTAGTCTGAAATTTTTCAAAATTTTCATATCTTGAAGTACCACGTCATGAAAATTTGGAACATCATGGATGACTGCTCATTTTTTCTGTGTTGTATCTACAAATTCGTAATCCAGTGAAATAAAAGTATCTTATTTGTGAACTTTTCTATACCATTATGCTCCTCATTGAAATGTTGAGATGGAAACCAGCATGTTGTGAGTCATATTTTCAATCATGTTAGTCTGAAATTTTTTCAAAATTTTCATATCTTGAAGTACCACGTCATGAAAATTTGGAACATCAATGGATGACTGCTCATTTTTTCTGTGTTGTATCTACAAATTCGTAATCCAGTGAAATAAAGTATCTTATTTGTGAACTTTTCTATACCATTATGCTCCTCATTGAAATGTTGAGATGGAACCAGCATGTTTGTGAGTCATATTTTCAATCATGTTAGTCTGAAATTTTTTCAAAATTTTCATATCTTGAAGTACCACGTCATGAAAATTTGAACATCAATGGATGACTGCTCATTTTTCTGTGTTGTATCTACAATTCATAATCCAGTGAAATAAAAGTATCTTAGTTTGTGAACTTTTTATACCATTATGCTCCTCATTGAAATGTTGAGATGGAACCAGCATGTTGTGAGTCATATTTTCAATCATGTTAGTCTGAAATTTTTTCAAATTTTCATATCTTGAAGTACCACGTCATGAAAATTTGGAACATCAATGGATGACTGCTCATTTTTCTGTGTTGTATCTACAAATTCATAATCCAGTGAAATAAAAGTATCTTAGTTTGTGAACTTTTCTATACCATTATGCTCCTCATTGAAATGTTGAGATGGAACCAGCATGTTGTGAGTCATATTTTCAATCATGTTAGTCTGAAATTTTTCAAATTTTCATATCTTGAAGTACCACGTCATGAAAATTTGGAACATCAATGGATGACTGCTCATTTTTCTGTGTTGTATCTACAAATTCATAATCCAGTGAAATAAAAGTATCTTAGTTTGTGAACTTTTCTATACCATTATGCCCTCATTGAAATGTTGAGATGGAACCAGCATGTTGTGAGTCATATTTTCAATCATGTTAGTCTGAAATTTTTTCAAAATTTTCATATCTTGAAGTACCACGTCATGAAAATTTGGAACATCAATGGATGACTGCTCATTTTTCTGTGTTGTATCTACAAATTCATAATCCAGTGAAATAAATATCTTAGTTTGTGAACTTTTCTATACCATTATGCTCCTCATTGAAATGTTGAGATGGAACCAGCATGTTGTGAGTCATATTTTCAATCATGTTAGTCTGAAATTTTTTCAAAATTTTCATATCTTGAAGTACCACGTCATGAAAATTTGAAACATCAATGGATGACTGCTCATTTTTCTGTGTTGTATCTACAAATTCATAATCCAGTGAAATAAAAGTATCTTAGTTTGTGAACTTTTCTATACCATTATGCTCCTCATTGAAATGTTGAGATGGAACCAGCATGTTGGAGTCATATTTTCAATCATGTTAGTCTGAAATTTTTTCAAAATTTTCATATCTTGAAGTACCACGTCATGAAAATTTGGAACATCAAGGATGACTGCTCATTTTTCTTTGTTGTATCTACAAATTCATAATCCAGTGAAATAAAAGTATCTTAGTTTGTGAACTTTTCTATACCATTATGCTCCTCATTGAAATGTTGAGATGGAACCAGCATGTTGTGAGTCATATTTTCAATCATGTTAGTCTGAATTTTTTTCAAAATTTTCATATCTTGAAGTACCACGTCATGAAAATTTGGAACATCAATGGATGACTGCTCATTTTTCTGTTGTATCTACAAATTCATAATCCAGTGAAATAAAAGTATCTTAGTTTGTGAACTTTTCTATACATTATGCTCCTCATTGAAATGTTGAGATGGAACCAGCATGTTGTGAGTCATATTTCAATCATGTTAGTCTGAAATTTTTTCAAAATTTTCATATCTTGAAGTACCACGTCATGAAAATTTGGAACATCAATGGATGACTGCTCATTTTTCTGTGTTGTATCTACAAATTCATAATCCAGAAATAAAAGTATCTTAATTTGTGAACTTTTCTATACCATTATGCTCCTCATTGAAATGTTGAGATGGAACCAGCATGTTGTGAGTCATATTTTCAATCATGTTAGTCTGAAATTTTTTCAAAATTTTCATATCTTGAAGTACCACGTCATGAAAATTTGGAACATCAATGGATGACTGCTCATTTTTCTGTGTTGTATCTACAAATTCAATCCAGTGAATAAAAGTATCTTAGTTTGTGAACTTTTCTATACCATTATGCTCCTCATTGAAATGTTGAGATGGAACCAGCATGTGTGAGTCTATTTTCAATCATGTTAGTCTGAAATTTTTTCAAAATTTCATATCTTGAAGTACCACGTCATGAAAATTTGGAACATCAATGGATGACTGCTCATTTTCTGTGTTGTATCTACAAATTCATAATCCAGTGAAATAAAGTATCTTAATTTGTGAACTTTTCTATCCATTATGCTCCTCATTGAAATGTTGAGATGGAACCAGCATGTTGTGAGTCATATTTTCAATCATGTTAGTCTGAAATTTTTCAAAATTTTCATATCTTGAAGTACCACGTCATGAAAATTTGGAACATCAATGGATGACTGCTCATTTTTCTGTGTTGTATCTACAAATTCGTAATCCAGTGAAATAAAAGTATCTTAGTTTGTGAACTTTTCTATACCATTATGCTCCTCATTGAAATGTTGAGATGGAACCAGCATGTTGTGAGTCATATTTTCAATCATGTTAGTCTGAATTTTTTCAAAATTTTCATATCTTGAAGTACCACGTCATGAAAATTTGGAACATCAATGGATGACTGCTCATTTTTCTGTGTTGTATCTACAAATTCATAATCCAGTGAAATAAAAGTATCTTAGTTTGTGAACTTTTCTATACCATTATGCTCCTCATTGAAATGTTGAGATGGAACCAGCATGTTGTGAGTCATATTTTCAATCATGTTAGTCTGAAATTTTTTCAAATTTTCATATCTTGAAGTACCACGTCATGAAATTTGGAACATCAATGGATGACTGCTCATTTTTCTGTGTTGTATCTACAAATTCATAATCCAGTGAAATAAAAGTATCTTAGTTTGTGAACTTTTCTATACCATTATGCTCCTCATTGAAATGTTGAGATGGAACCAGCATGTTGTGAGTCATATTTTCAATCATGTTAGTCTGAAATTTTTTTCAAAATTTTCATATCTTGAAGTACCACGTCATGAAAATTTGGAACATCAATGGATGACTGCTCATTTTTCTGTGTTGTATCTACAAATTCATAATCCAGTGAAATAAAAGTATCTTAGTTTGTGAACTTTTCTATACCATTATGCTCCTCATTGAAATGTTGAGATGGAACCAGCATGTTGTGAGTCATATTTTCAATCATGTTAGTCTGAAATTTTTTCAAAATTTTCATATCTTGAAGTACCACGTCATGAAAATTGGAACATCAATGGATGACTGCTCATTTTTCTCTGTGTTGTATCTACAAATTCGTAATCCAGTGAAATAAAAGTATCTTAATTTGTGAACTTTTCTATACCATTATGCTCCTCATTGAAATGTTGAGATGGAACCAGCATGTTGTGAGTCATATTTTCAATCATGTTAGTCTGAAATTTTTTCAAAATTTTCATATCTTGAAGTACCACGTCATGAAAATTTGGAACATCAATGGATGACTGCTCATTTTTCTGTGTTGTATCTACAAATTCATAATCCAGTGAAATAAAAGTATCTTAATTTGTGAACTTTTCTATACCATTATGCTCCTCATTGAAATGTTGAGATGGAACCAGCATGTTGAGTCATATTTTCAATCATGTTAGTCTGAAATTTTTCAAAATTTTCATATCTTGAAGTACCACGTCATGAAATTTGGAACATCAATGGATGACTGCTCATTTTTCTGTGTTGTATCTACAAATTCATAATCCAGTGAAATAAAAGTATCTTAATTTGTGAACTTTTCTATACCATTATGCTCCTCATTGAAATGTTGAGATGGAACCAGCATGTTGTGAGTCATATTTTCAATCATGTTAGTCTGAAATTTTTTCAAAATTTTCATATCTTGAAGTACCACGTCATGAAAATTTGGAACATCAATGGATGACTGCTCATTTTTCTGTGTTGTATCTACAAATTCATAATCCAGTGAAATAAAAGTATCTTAGTTTGTGAACTTTTCTATACCATTATGCTCCTCATTGAAATGTTGAGATGGAACCAGCATGTTGTGAGTCATATTTTCAATCATGTTAGTCTGAAATTTTTTCAAAATTTTCATATCTTGAAGTACCACGTCATGAAAATTTGGAACATCAATGGATGACTGCTCATTTTTCTGTGTTGTATCTACAAATTCATAATCCAGTGAAATAAAAGTATCTTAGTTTGTGAACTTTTCTATACCATTATGCTCCTCATTGAAATGTTGAGATGGAACCAGCATGTTGTGAGTCATATTTTCAATCATGTTAGTCTGAAATTTTTTCAAAATTTTCATATCTTGAAGTACCACGTCATGAAAATTTGGAACATCAATGGATGACTGCTCATTTTTCTGTGTTGTATCTACAAATTCATAATCCAGTGAAATAAAAGTATCTTAATTTGTGAACTTTTCTATACCATTATGCTCCTCATTGAAATGTTGAGATGGAACCAGCATGTTGTGAGTCATATTTTCAATCATGTTAGTCTGAAATTTTTTCAAAATTTTCATATCTTGAAGTACCACGTCATGAAAATTTGGAACATCAATGGATGACTGCTCATTTTTCTGTGTTGTATCTACAAATTCATAATCCAGTGAAATAAAAGTATCTTAGTTTGTGAACTTTTCTATACCATTATGCTCCTCATTGAAATGTTGAGATGGAACCAGCATGTTGTGAGTCATATTTTCAATCATGTTAGTCTGAATTTTTTCAAAATTTTCATATCTTGAAGTACCACGTCATGAAAATTTGGAACATCAATGGATGACTGCTCATTTTTCTGTGTTGTATCTACAAATTCATAATCCAGTGAAATAAAAGTATCTTAGTTTGTGAACTTTTCTATACCATTATGCTCCTCATTGAAATGTTGAGATGGAACCAGCATGTTGTGAGTCATATTTTCAATCATGTTAGTCTGAAATTTTTTCAAAATTTTCATATCTTGAAGTACCACGTCATGAAATTTGGAACATCAATGGATGACTGCTCATTTTTCTGTGTTGTATCTACAAATTCATAATCCAGTGAAATAAAAGTATCTTAGTTTGTGAACTTTTCTAAACCATTATGCTCCTCATTGAAATGTTGAGATGGAACCAGCATGTTGTGAGTCATATTTTCAATCATGTTAGTCTGAAATTTTTTCAAAATTTTCATATCTTGAAGTACCACGTCATGAAAATTTGGAACATCAATGGATGACTGCTCATTTTTCTGTGTTGTATCTACAAATTCATAATCCAGTGAAATAAAGTATCTTAGTTTGTGAACTTTTCTATACCATTATGCTCCTCATTGAAATGTTGAGATGGAACCAGCATGTTGTGAGTCATATTTTCAATCATGTTAGTCTGAAATTTTTTCAAAATTTTCATATCTTGAAGTACCACGTCATGAAAATTTGGAACATCAATGGATGACTGCTCATTTTTCTGTGTTGTATCTACAAATTCATAATCCAGTGAAATAAAAGTATCTTAATTTGTGAACTTTTCTATACCATTATGCTCCTCATTGAAATGTTGAGATGGAACCAGCATGTTGTGAGTCATATTTTCAATCATGTTAGTCTGAAATTTTT
Source organism: Lathyrus oleraceus (assembly GCF_024323335.1). Classification (NCBI taxonomy): domain Eukaryota; kingdom Viridiplantae; phylum Streptophyta; class Magnoliopsida; order Fabales; family Fabaceae; genus Lathyrus; species Lathyrus oleraceus. The sequence continues at coordinate 72,699 of NW_026112626.1, read as the reverse complement.
TCAAAATTTTCATATCTTGAAGTACCACGTCATGAAATTTGGAACATCAATGGATGACTGCTCATTTTTCTGTGTTGTATCTACAAATTCATAATCCAGTGAAATAAAAGTATCTTAATTTGTGAACTTTTCTATACCATTATGCTCCTCATTGAAATGTTGAGATGGAACCAGCATGTTGTGAGTCATATTTTCAATCATGTTAGTCTGAAATTTTTTCAAATTTTCATATCTTGAAGTACCACGTCATGAAAATTTGGAACATCAATGGATGACTGCTCATTTTTCTGTGTTGTATCTACAAATTCATAATCCAGTGAAATAAAAGTATCTTAATTTGTGAACTTTTCTATACCATTATGCTCCTCATTGAAATGTTGAGATGGAACCAGCATGTTGTGAGTCATATTTTCAATCATGTTAGTCTGAAATTTTTTCAAAATTTTCATATCTTGAAGTACCACGTCATGAAAATTTGGAACATCAATGGATGACTGCTCATTTTTCTGTGTTGTATCTACAAATTCATAATCCAGTGAAATAAAAGTATCTTAGTTTGTGAACTTTTCTATACCATTATGCTCCTCATTGAAATGTTGAGATGGAACCAGCATGTTGTGAGTCATATTTTCAATCATGTTAGTCTGAAATTTTTTCAAAATTTTCATATCTTGAAGTACCACGTCATGAAAATTTGGAACATCAATGGATGACTGCTCATTTTTCTGTGTTGTATCTACAAATTCATAATCCAGTGAAATAAAAGTATCTTAGTTTGTGAACTTTTCTATACCATTATGCTCCTCATTGAAATGTTGAGATGGAACCAGCATGTTGTGAGTCATATTTTCAATCATGTTAGTCTGAAATTTTTTCAAAATTTTCATATCTTGAAGTACCACGTCATGAAAATTTGGAACATCAATGGATGACTGCTCATTTTTCTGTGTTGTATCTACAAATTCATAATCCAGTGAAATAAAAGTATCTTAATTTGTGAACTTTTCTATACCATTATGCTCCTCATTGAAATGTTGAGATGGAACCAGCATGTTGTGAGTCATATTTTCAATCATGTTAGTCTGAAATTTTTTCAAAATTTTCATATCTTGAAGTACCACGTCATGAAAATTTGGAACATCAATGGATGACTGCTCATTTTTCTGTGTTGTATCTACAAATTCGTAATCCAGTGAAATAAAAGTATCTTAGTTTGTGAACTTTTCTATACCATTATGCTCCTCATTGAAATGTTGAGATGGAACCAGCATGTTGTGAGTCATATTTTCAATCATGTTAGTCTGAAATTTTTTCAAAATTTCATATCTTGAAGTACCACGTCATGAAAATTTGGAACATCAATGGATGACTGCTCATTTTTCTGTGTTGTATCTACAAATTCATAATCCAGTGAAATAAAAGTATCTTAGTTTGTGAACTTTTCTATACCATTATGCTCCTCATTGAAATGTTGAGATGGAACCAGCATGTTGTGAGTCATATTTTCAATCATGTTAGTCTGAAATTTTTTCAAAATTTTCATATCTTGAAGTACCACGTCATGAAAATTTGGAACATCAATGGATGACTGCTCATTTTTCTGTGTTGTATCTACAAATTCATAATCCAGTGAAATAAAAGTATCTTAATTTGTGAACTTTTCTATACCATTATGCTCCTCATTGAAATGTTGAGATGGAACCAGCATGTTGTGAGTCATATTTTCAATCATGTTAGTCTGAAATTTTTTCAAAATTTTCATATCTTGAAGTACCACGTCATGAAAATTTGGAACATCAATGGATGACTGCTCATTTTTCTGTGTTGTATCTACAAATTCATAATCCAGTGAAATAAAAGTATCTTAGTTTGTGAACTTTTCTATACCATTATGCTCCTCATTGAAATGTTGAGATGGAACCAGCATGTTGTGAGTCATATTTTCAATCATGTTAGTCTGAAATTTTTTCAAAATTTTCATATCTTGAAGTACCACGTCATGAAAATTTGGAACATCAATGGATGACTGCTCATTTTTCTGTGTTGTATCTACAAATTCATAATCCAGTGAAATAAAAGTATCTTAATTTGTGAACTTTTCTATACCATTATGCTCCTCATTGAAATGTTGAGATGGAACCAGCATGTTGTGAGTCATATTTTCAATCATGTTAGTCTGAAATTTTTTCAAAATTTTCATATCTTGAAGTACCACGTCATGAAAATTTGGAACATCAATGGATGACTGCTCATTTTTCTGTGTTGTATCTACAAATTCATAATCCAGTGAAATAAAAGTATCTTAATTTGTGAACTTTTCTATACCATTATGCTCCTCATTGAAATGTTGAGATGGAACCAGCATGTTGTGAGTCATATTTTCAATCATGTTAGTCTGAAATTTTTTCAAAATTTTCATATCTTGAAGTACCACGTCATGAAAATTTGGAACATCAATGGATGACTGCTCATTTTTCTGTGTTGTATCTACAAATTCATAATCCAGTGAAATAAAAGTATCTTAGTTTGTGAACTTTTCTATACCATTATGCTCCTCATTGAAATGTTGAGATGGAACCAGCATGTTGTGAGTCATATTTTCAATCATGTTAGTCTGAAATTTTTTCAAAATTTTCATATCTTGAAGTACCACGTCATGAAAATTTGGAACATCAATGGATGACTGCTCATTTTTCTGTGTTGTATCTACAAATTCATAATCCAGTGAAATAAAAGTATCTTAGTTTGTGAACTTTTCTATACCATTATGCTCCTCATTGAAATGTTGAGATGGAACCAGCATGTTGTGAGTCATATTTTCAATCATGTTAGTCTGAAATTTTTTCAAAATTTTCATATCTTGAAGTACCACGTCATGAAAATTTGGAACATCAATGGATGACTGCTCATTTTTCTGTGTTGTATCTACAAATTCATAATCCAGTGAAATAAAAGTATCTTAGTTTGTGAACTTTTCTATACCATTATGCTCCTCATTGAAATGTTGAGATGGAACCAGCATGTTGTGAGTCATATTTTCAATCATGTTAGTCTGAAATTTTTTCAAAATTTTCATATCTTGAAGTACCACGTCATGAAAATTTGGAACATCAATGGATGACTGCTCATTTTTCTGTGTTGTATCTACAAATTCATAATCCAGTGAAATAAAAGTATCTTAGTTTGTGAACTTTTCTATACCATTATGCTCCTCATTGAAATGTTGAGATGGAACCAGCATGTTGTGAGTCATATTTTCAATCATGTTAGTCTGAAATTTTTTCAAAATTTTCATATCTTGAAGTACCACGTCATGAAAATTTGGAACATCAATGGATGACTGCTCATTTTTCTGTGTTGTATCTACAAATTCATAATCCAGTGAAATAAAAGTATCTTATTTGTGAACTTTTCTATACCATTATGCTCCTCATTGAAATGTTGAGATGGAACCAGCATGTTGTGAGTCATATTTTCAATCATGTTAGTCTGAAATTTTTTCAAAATTTTCATATCTTGAAGTACCACGTCATGAAAATTTGGAACATCAATGGATGACTGCTCATTTTTCTGTGTTGTATCTACAAATTCATAATCCAGTGAAATAAAAGTATCTTAATTTGTGAACTTTTCTATACCATTATGCTCCTCATTGAAATGTTGAGATGGAACCAGCATGTTGTGAGTCATATTTTCAATCATGTTAGTCTGAAATTTTTTCAAATTTTCATATCTTGAAGTACCACGTCATGAAAATTTGGAACATCAATGGATGACTGCTCATTTTTCTGTGTTGTATCTACAAATTCATAATCCAGTGAAATAAAAGTATCTTAGTTTGTGAACTTTTCTATACCATTATGCTCCTCATTGAAATGTTGAGATGGAACCAGCATGTTGTGAGTCATATTTTCAATCATGTTAGTCTGAAATTTTTTCAAAATTTTCATATCTTGAAGTACCACGTCATGAAAATTTGGAACATCAATGGATGACTGCTCATTTTTCTGTGTTGTATCTACAAATTCATAATCCAGTGAAATAAAAGTATCTTAGTTTGTGAACTTTTCTATACCATTATGCTCCTCATTGAAATGTTGAGATGGAACCAGCATGTTGTGAGTCATATTTTCAATCATGTTAGTCTGAAATTTTTTCAAAATTTTCATATCTTGAAGTACCACGTCATGAAAATTTGGAACATCAATGGATGACTGCTCATTTTTCTGTGTTGTATCTACAAATTCATAATCCAGTGAAATAAAAGTATCTTATTTGTGAACTTTTCTATACCATTATGCTCCTCATTGAAATGTTGAGATGGAACCAGCATGTTGTGAGTCATATTTTCAATCATGTTAGTCTGAAATTTTTTCAAAATTTTCATATCTTGAAGTACCACGTCATGAAAATTTGGAACATCAATGGATGACTGCTCATTTTTCTGTGTTGTATCTACAAATTCATAATCCAGTGAAATAAAAGTATCTTAGTTTGTGAACTTTTCTATACCATTATGCTCCTCATTGAAATGTTGAGATGGAACCAGCATGTTGTGAGTCATATTTTCAATCATGTTAGTCTGAAATTTTTTCAAAATTTTCATATCTTGAAGTACCACGTCATGAAAATTTGGAACATCAATGGATGACTGCTCATTTTTCTGTGTTGTATCTACAAATTCATAATCCAGTGAAATAAAAGTATCTTAATTTGTGAACTTTTCTATACCATTATGCTCCTCATTGAAATGTTGAGATGGAACCAGCATGTTGTGAGTCATATTTTCAATCATGTTAGTCTGAAATTTTTTCAAAATTTTCATATCTTGAAGTACCACGTCATGAAAATTTGGAACATCAATGGATGACTGCTCATTTTTCTGTGTTGTATCTACAAATTCATAATCCAGTGAAATAAAAGTATCTTAGTTTGTGAACTTTTCTATACCATTATGCTCCTCATTGAAATGTTGAGATGGAACCAGCATGTTGTGAGTCATATTTTCAATCATGTTAGTCTGAAATTTTTTCAAAATTTTCATATCTTGAAGTACCACGTCATGAAAATTTGGAACATCAATGGATGACTGCTCATTTTTCTGTGTTGTATCTACAAATTCATAATCCAGTGAAATAAAAGTATCTTAATTTGTGAACTTTTCTATACCATTATGCTCCTCATTGAAATGTTGAGATGGAACCAGCATGTTGTGAGTCATATTTTCAATCATGTTAGTCTGAAATTTTTTCAAAATTTTCATATCTTGAAGTACCACGTCATGAAAATTTGGAACATCAATGGATGACTGCTCATTTTTCTGTGTTGTATCTACAAATTCATAATCCAGTGAAATAAAAGTATCTTAATTTGTGAACTTTTCTATACCATTATGCTCCTCATTGAAATGTTGAGATGGAACCAGCATGTTGTGAGTCATATTTTCAATCATGTTAGTCTGAAATTTTTTCAAAATTTTCATATCTTGAAGTACCACGTCATGAAAATTTGGAACATCAATGGATGACTGCTCATTTTTCTGTGTTGTATCTACAAATTCATAATCCAGTGAAATAAAAGTATCTTAGTTTGTGAACTTTTCTATACCATTATGCTCCTCATTGAAATGTTGAGATGGAACCAGCATGTTGTGAGTCATATTTTCAATCATGTTAGTCTGAAATTTTTTCAAAATTTTCATATCTTGAAGTACCACGTCATGAAAATTTGGAACATCAATGGATGACTGCTCATTTTTCTGTGTTGTATCTACAAATTCATAATCCAGTGAAATAAAAGTATCTTAGTTTGTGAACTTTTCTATACCATTATGCTCCTCATTGAAATGTTGAGATGGAACCAGCATGTTGTGAGTCATATTTTCAATCATGTTAGTCTGAAATTTTTTCAAAATTTTCATATCTTGAAGTACCACGTCATGAAAATTTGGAACATCAATGGATGACTGCTCATTTTTCTGTGTTGTATCTACAAATTCATAATCCAGTGAAATAAAAGTATCTTATTTGTGAACTTTTCTATACCATTATGCTCCTCATTGAAATGTTGAGATGGAACCAGCATGTTGTGAGTCATATTTTCAATCATGTTAGTCTGAAATTTTTTCAAAATTTTCATATCTTGAAGTACCACGTCATGAAAATTTGGAACATCAATGGATGACTGCTCATTTTTCTGTGTTGTATCTACAAATTCATAATCCAGTGAAATAAAAGTATCTTAATTTGTGAACTTTTCTATACCATTATGCTCCTCATTGAAATGTTGAGATGGAACCAGCATGTTGTGAGTCATATTTTCAATCATGTTAGTCTGAAATTTTTTCAAAATTTTCATATCTTGAAGTACCACGTCATGAAAATTTGGAACATCAATGGATGACTGCTCATTTTTCTGTGTTGTATCTACAAATTCATAATCCAGTGAAATAAAAGTATCTTAATTTGTGAACTTTTCTATACCATTATGCTCCTCATTGAAATGTTGAGATGGAACCAGCATGTTGTGAGTCATATTTTCAATCATGTTAGTCTGAAATTTTTTCAAAATTTTCATATCTTGAAGTACCACGTCATGAAAATTTGGAACATCAATGGATGACTGCTCATTTTTCTGTGTTGTATCTACAAATTCATAATCCAGTGAAATAAAAGTATCTTAATTTGTGAACTTTTCTATACCATTATGCTCCTCATTGAAATGTTGAGATGGAACCAGCATGTTGTGAGTCATATTTTCAATCATGTTAGTCTGAAATTTTTTCAAATTTTCATATCTTGAAGTACCACGTCATGAAAATTTGGAACATCAATGGATGACTGCTCATTTTTCTGTGTTGTATCTACAAATTCATAATCCAGTGAAATAAAAGTATCTTAGTTTGTGAACTTTTCTATACCATTATGCTCCTCATTGAAATGTTGAGATGGAACCAGCATGTTGTGAGTCATATTTTCAATCATGTTAGTCTGAAATTTTTTCAAAATTTTCATATCTTGAAGTACCACGTCATGAAAATTTGGAACATCAATGGATGACTGCTCATTTTTCTGTGTTGTATCTACAAATTCATAATCCAGTGAAATAAAAGTATCTTAATTTGTGAACTTTTCTATACCATTATGCTCCTCATTGAAATGTTGAGATGGAACCAGCATGTTGTGAGTCATATTTTCAATCATGTTAGTCTGAAATTTTTTCAAAATTTTCATATCTTGAAGTACCACGTCATGAAAATTTGGAACATCAATGGATGACTGCTCATTTTTCTGTGTTGTATCTACAAATTCATAATCCAGTGAAATAAAAGTATCTTAGTTTGTGAACTTTTCTATACCATTATGCTCCTCATTGAAATGTTGAGATGGAACCAGCATGTTGTGAGTCATATTTTCAATCATGTTAGTCTGAAATTTTTTCAAAATTTTCATATCTTGAAGTACCACGTCATGAAAATTTGGAACATCAATGGATGACTGCTCATTTTTCTGTGTTGTATCTACAAATTCATAATCCAGTGAAATAAAAGTATCTTAGTTTGTGAACTTTTCTATACCATTATGCTCCTCATTGAAATGTTGAGATGGAACCAGCATGTTGTGAGTCATATTTTCAATCATGTTAGTCTGAAATTTTTTCAAAATTTTCATATCTTGAAGTACCACGTCATGAAAATTTGGAACATCAATGGATGACTGCTCATTTTTCTGTGTTGTATCTACAAATTCATAATCCAGTGAAATAAAAGTATCTTAATTTGTGAACTTTTCTATACCATTATGCTCCTCATTGAAATGTTGAGATGGAACCAGCATGTTGTGAGTCATATTTTCAATCATGTTAGTCTGAAATTTTTTCAAAATTTTCATATCTTGAAGTACCACGTCATGAAAATTTGGAACATCAATGGATGACTGCTCATTTTTCTGTGTTGTATCTACAAATTCATAATCCAGTGAAATAAAAGTATCTTATTTGTGAACTTTTCTATACCATTATGCTCCTCATTGAAATGTTGAGATGGAACCAGCATGTTGTGAGTCATATTTTCAATCATGTTAGTCTGAAATTTTTTCAAAATTTTCATATCTTGAAGTACCACGTCATGAAAATTTGGAACATCAATGGATGACTGCTCATTTTTCTGTGTTGTATCTACAAATTCATAATCCAGTGAAATAAAAGTATCTTAATTTGTGAACTTTTCTATACCATTATGCTCCTCATTGAAATGTTGAGATGGAACCAGCATGTTGTGAGTCATATTTTCAATCATGTTAGTCTGAAATTTTTTCAAAATTTTCATATCTTGAAGTACCACGTCATGAAAATTTGGAACATCAATGGATGACTGCTCATTTTTCTGTGTTGTATCTACAAATTCATAATCCAGTGAAATAAAAGTATCTTAGTTTGTGAACTTTTCTATACCATTATGCTCCTCATTGAAATGTTGAGATGGAACCAGCATGTTGTGAGTCATATTTTCAATCATGTTAGTCTGAAATTTTTCAAAATTTTCATATCTTGAAGTACCACGTCATGAAAATTTGGAACATCAATGGATGACTGCTCATTTTTCTGTGTTGTATCTACAAATTCATAATCCAGTGAAATAAAAGTATCTTAATTTGTGAACTTTTCTATACCATTATGCTCCTCATTGAAATGTTGAGATGGAACCAGCATGTTGTGAGTCATATTTTCAATCATGTTAGTCTGAAATTTTTTCAAAATTTTCATATCTTGAAGTACCACGTCATGAAAATTTGGAACATCAATGGATGACTGCTCATTTTTCTGTGTTGTATCTACAAATTCATAATCCAGTGAAATAAAAGTATCTTAGTTTGTGAACTTTTCTATACCATTATGCTCCTCATTGAAATGTTGAGATGGAACCAGCATGTTGTGAGTCATATTTTCAATCATGTTAGTCTGAAATTTTTTCAAAATTTTCATATCTTGAAGTACCACGTCATGAAAATTTGGAACATCAATGGATGACTGCTCATTTTTCTGTGTTGTATCTACAAATTCATAATCCAGTGAAATAAAAGTATCTTAGTTTGTGAACTTTTCTATACCATTATGCTCCTCATTGAAATGTTGAGATGGAACCAGCATGTTGTGAGTCATATTTTCAATCATGTTAGTCTGAAATTTTTTCAAAATTTTCATATCTTGAAGTACCACGTCATGAAAATTTGGAACATCAATGGATGACTGCTCATTTTTCTGTGTTGTATCTACAAATTCATAATCCAGTGAAATAAAAGTATCTTAATTTGTGAACTTTTCTATACCATTATGCTCCTCATTGAAATGTTGAGATGGAACCAGCATGTTGTGAGTCATATTTTCAATCATGTTAGTCTGAAATTTTTTCAAAATTTTCATATCTTGAAGTACCACGTCATGAAAATTTGGAACATCAATGGATGACTGCTCATTTTTCTGTGTTGTATCTACAAATTCATAATCCAGTGAAATAAAAGTATCTTAATTTGTGAACTTTTCTATACCATTATGCTCCTCATTGAAATGTTGAGATGGAACCAGCATGTTGTGAGTCATATTTTCAATCATGTTAGTCTGAATTTTTTCAAAATTTTCATATCTTGAAGTACCACGTCATGAAAATTTGGAACATCAATGGATGACTGCTCATTTTTCTGTGTTGTATCTACAAATTCATAATCCAGTGAAATAAAAGTATCTTATTTGTGAACTTTTCTATACCATTATGCTCCTCATTGAAATGTTGAGATGGAACCAGCATGTTGTGAGTCATATTTTCAATCATGTTAGTCTGAAATTTTTTCAAAATTTTCATATCTTGAAGTACCACGTCATGAAAATTTGGAACATCAATGGATGACTGCTCATTTTTCTGTGTTGTATCTACAAATTCATAATCCAGTGAAATAAAAGTATCTTAGTTTGTGAACTTTTCTATACCATTATGCTCCTCATTGAAATGTTGAGATGGAACCAGCATGTTGTGAGTCATATTTTCAATCATGTTAGTCTGAAATTTTTTCAAAATTTTCATATCTTGAAGTACCACGTCATGAAAATTTGGAACATCAATGGATGACTGCTCATTTTTCTGTGTTGTATCTACAAATTCATAATCCAGTGAAATAAAAGTATCTTATTTGTGAACTTTTCTATACCATTATGCTCCTCATTGAAATGTTGAGATGGAACCAGCATGTTGTGAGTCATATTTTCAATCATGTTAGTCTGAAATTTTTTCAAAATTTTCATATCTTGAAGTACCACGTCATGAAAATTTGGAACATCAATGGATGACTGCTCATTTTTCTGTGTTGTATCTACAAATTCATAATCCAGTGAAATAAAAGTATCTTAGTTTGTGAACTTTTCTATACCATTATGCTCCTCATTGAAATGTTGAGATGGAACCAGCATGTTGTGAGTCATATTTTCAATCATGTTAGTCTGAAATTTTTTCAAAATTTTCATATCTTGAAGTACCACGTCATGAAAATTTGGAACATCAATGGATGACTGCTCATTTTTCTGTGTTGTATCTACAAATTCATAATCCAGTGAAATAAAAGTATCTTAGTTTGTGAACTTTTCTATACCATTATGCTCCTCATTGAAATGTTGAGATGGAACCAGCATGTTGTGAGTCATATTTTCAATCATGTTAGTCTGAAATTTTTTCAAAATTTTCATATCTTGAAGTACCACGTCATGAAAATTTGGAACATCAATGGATGACTGCTCATTTTTCTGTGTTGTATCTACAAATTCATAATCCAGTGAAATAAAAGTATCTTAATTTGTGAACTTTTCTATACCATTATGCTCCTCATTGAAATGTTGAGATGGAACCAGCATGTTGTGAGTCATATTTTCAATCATGTTAGTCTGAAATTTTTTCAAAATTTTCATATCTTGAAGTACCACGTCATGAAAATTTGGAACATCAATGGATGACTGCTCATTTTTCTGTGTTGTATCTACAAATTCATAATCCAGTGAAATAAAAGTATCTTAATTTGTGAACTTTTCTATACCATTATGCTCCTCATTGAAATGTTGAGATGGAACCAGCATGTTGTGAGTCATATTTTCAATCATGTTAGTCTGAAATTTTTTCAAAATTTTCATATCTTGAAGTACCACGTCATGAAAATTTGGAACATCAATGGATGACTGCTCATTTTTCTGTGTTGTATCTACAAATTCATAATCCAGTGAAATAAAAGTATCTTAATTTGTGAACTTTTCTATACCATTATGCTCCTCATTGAAATGTTGAGATGGAACCAGCATGTTGTGAGTCATATTTTCAATCATGTTAGTCTGAAATTTTTTCAAAATTTTCATATCTTGAAGTACCACGTCATGAAAATTTGGAACATCAATGGATGACTGCTCATTTTTCTGTGTTGTATCTACAAATTCATAATCCAGTGAAATAAAAGTATCTTAATTTGTGAACTTTTCTATACCATTATGCTCCTCATTGAAATGTTGAGATGGAACCAGCATGTTGTGAGTCATATTTTCAATCATGTTAGTCTGAAATTTTTTCAAAATTTTCATATCTTGAAGTACCACGTCATGAAAATTTGGAACATCAATGGATGACTGCTCATTTTTCTGTGTTGTATCTACAAATTCATAATCCAGTGAAATAAAAGTATCTTAATTTGTGAACTTTTCTATACCATTATGCTCCTCATTGAAATGTTGAGATGGAACCAGCATGTTGTGAGTCATATTTTCAATCATGTTAGTCTGAAATTTTTTCAAAATTTTCATATCTTGAAGTACCACGTCATGAAAATTTGGAACATCAATGGATGACTGCTCATTTTTCTGTGTTGTATCTACAAATTCATAATCCAGTGAAATAAAAGTATCTTAGTTTGTGAACTTTTCTATACCATTATGCTCCTCATTGAAATGTTGAGATGGAACCAGCATGTTGTGAGTCATATTTTCAATCATGTTAGTCTGAAATTTTTTCAAAATTTTCATATCTTGAAGTACCACGTCATGAAAATTTGGAACATCAATGGATGACTGCTCATTTTTCTGTGTTGTATCTACAAATTCATAATCCAGTGAAATAAAAGTATCTTAATTTGTGAACTTTTCTATACCATTATGCTCCTCATTGAAATGTTGAGATGGAACCAGCATGTTGTGAGTCATATTTTCAATCATGTTAGTCTGAAATTTTTTCAAAATTTTCATATCTTGAAGTACCACGTCATGAAAATTTGGAACATCAATGGATGACTGCTCATTTTTCTGTGTTGTATCTACAAATTCATAATCCAGTGAAATAAAAGTATCTTAGTTTGTGAACTTTTCTATACCATTATGCTCCTCATTGAAATGTTGAGATGGAACCAGCATGTTGTGAGTCATATTTTCAATCATGTTAGTCTGAAATTTTTTCAAAATTTTCATATCTTGAAGTACCACGTCATGAAAATTTGGAACATCAATGGATGACTGCTCATTTTTCTGTGTTGTATCTACAAATTCATAATCCAGTGAAATAAAAGTATCTTAGTTTGTGAACTTTTCTATACCATTATGCTCCTCATTGAAATGTTGAGATGGAACCAGCATGTTGTGAGTCATATTTTCAATCATGTTAGTCTGAAATTTTTTCAAAATTTTCATATCTTGAAGTACCACGTCATGAAAATTTGGAACATCAATGGATGACTGCTCATTTTTCTGTGTTGTATCTACAAATTCATAATCCAGTGAAATAAAAGTATCTTAGTTTGTGAACTTTTCTATACCATTATGCTCCTCATTGAAATGTTGAGATGGAACCAGCATGTTGTGAGTCATATTTTCAATCATGTTAGTCTGAAATTTTTTCAAAATTTTCATATCTTGAAGTACCACGTCATGAAAATTTGGAACATCAATGGATGACTGCTCATTTTTCTGTGTTGTATCTACAAATTCATAATCCAGTGAAATAAAAGTATCTTAGTTTGTGAACTTTTCTATACCATTATGCTCCTCATTGAAATGTTGAGATGGAACCAGCATGTTGTGAGTCATATTTTCAATCATGTTAGTCTGAAATTTTTTCAAAATTTTCATATCTTGAAGTACCACGTCATGAAAATTTGGAACATCAATGGATGACTGCTCATTTTTCTGTGTTGTATCTACAAATTCATAATCCAGTGAAATAAAAGTATCTTAATTTGTGAACTTTTCTATACCATTATGCTCCTCATTGAAATGTTGAGATGGAACCAGCATGTTGTGAGTCATATTTTCAATCATGTTAGTCTGAAATTTTTTCAAAATTTTCATATCTTGAAGTACCACGTCATGAAAATTTGGAACATCAATGGATGACTGCTCATTTTTCTGTGTTGTATCTACAAATTCATAATCCAGTGAAATAAAAGTATCTTAATTTGTGAACTTTTCTATACCATTATGCTCCTCATTGAAATGTTGAGATGGAACCAGCATGTTGTGAGTCATATTTTCAATCATGTTAGTCTGAAATTTTTTCAAAATTTTCATATCTTGAAGTACCACGTCATGAAAATTTGGAACATCAATGGATGACTGCTCATTTTTCTGTGTTGTATCTACAAATTCATAATCCAGTGAAATAAAAGTATCTTAATTTGTGAACTTTTCTATACCATTATGCTCCTCATTGAAATGTTGAGATGGAACCAGCATGTTGTGAGTCATATTTTCAATCATGTTAGTCTGAAATTTTTTCAAAATTTTCATATCTTGAAGTACCACGTCATGAAAATTTGGAACATCAATGGATGACTGCTCATTTTTCTGTGTTGTATCTACAAATTCATAATCCAGTGAAATAAAAGTATCTTAATTTGTGAACTTTTCTATACCATTATGCTCCTCATTGAAATGTTGAGATGGAACCAGCATGTTGTGAGTCATATTTTCAATCATGTTAGTCTGAAATTTTTTCAAAATTTTCATATCTTGAAGTACCACGTCATGAAAATTTGGAACATCAATGGATGACTGCTCATTTTTCTGTGTTGTATCTACAAATTCATAATCCAGTGAAATAAAAGTATCTTAGTTTGTGAACTTTTCTATACCATTATGCTCCTCATTGAAATGTTGAGATGGAACCAGCATGTTGTGAGTCATATTTTCAATCATGTTAGTCTGAAATTTTTTCAAAATTTTCATATCTTGAAGTACCACGTCATGAAAATTTGGAACATCAATGGATGACTGCTCATTTTTCTGTGTTGTATCTACAAATTCATAATCCAGTGAAATAAAAGTATCTTATTTGTGAACTTTTCTATACCATTATGCTCCTCATTGAAATGTTGAGATGGAACCAGCATGTTGTGAGTCATATTTTCAATCATGTTAGTCTGAAATTTTTTCAAAATTTTCATATCTTGAAGTACCACGTCATGAAAATTTGGAACATCAATGGATGACTGCTCATTTTTCTGTGTTGTATCTACAAATTCATAATCCAGTGAAATAAAAGTATCTTAGTTTGTGAACTTTTCTATACCATTATGCTCCTCATTGAAATGTTGAGATGGAACCAGCATGTTGTGAGTCATATTTTCAATCATGTTAGTCTGAAATTTTTTCAAAATTTTCATATCTTGAAGTACCACGTCATGAAAATTTGGAACATCAATGGATGACTGCTCATTTTTCTGTGTTGTATCTACAAATTCATAATCCAGTGAAATAAAAGTATCTTAGTTTGTGAACTTTTCTATACCATTATGCTCCTCATTGAAATGTTGAGATGGAACCAGCATGTTGTGAGTCATATTTTCAATCATGTTAGTCTGAAATTTTTTCAAAATTTTCATATCTTGAAGTACCACGTCATGAAAATTTGGAACATCAATGGATGACTGCTCATTTTTCTGTGTTGTATCTACAAATTCATAATCCAGTGAAATAAAAGTATCTTAGTTTGTGAACTTTTCTATACCATTATGCTCCTCATTGAAATGTTGAGATGGAACCAGCATGTTGTGAGTCATATTTTCAATCATGTTAGTCTGAAATTTTTTCAAAATTTTCATATCTTGAAGTACCACGTCATGAAAATTTGGAACATCAATGGATGACTGCTCATTTTTCTGTGTTGTATCTACAAATTCATAATCCAGTGAAATAAAAGTATCTTAATTTGTGAACTTTTCTATACCATTATGCTCCTCATTGAAATGTTGAGATGGAACCAGCATGTTGTGAGTCATATTTTCAATCATGTTAGTCTGAAATTTTTTCAAAATTTTCATATCTTGAAGTACCACGTCATGAAAATTTGGAACATCAATGGATGACTGCTCATTTTTCTGTGTTGTATCTACAAATTCATAATCCAGTGAAATAAAAGTATCTTAATTTGTGAACTTTTCTATACCATTATGCTCCTCATTGAAATGTTGAGATGGAACCAGCATGTTGTGAGTCATATTTTCAATCATGTTAGTCTGAAATTTTTTCAAAATTTTCATATCTTGAAGTACCACGTCATGAAAATTTGGAACATCAATGGATGACTGCTCATTTTTCTGTGTTGTATCTACAAATTCATAATCCAGTGAAATAAAAGTATCTTAATTTGTGAACTTTTCTATACCATTATGCTCCTCATTGAAATGTTGAGATGGAACCAGCATGTTGTGAGTCATATTTTCAATCATGTTAGTCTGAAATTTTTTCAAAATTTTCATATCTTGAAGTACCACGTCATGAAAATTTGGAACATCAATGGATGACTGCTCATTTTTCTGTGTTGTATCTACAAATTCATAATCCAGTGAAATAAAAGTATCTTAATTTGTGAACTTTTCTATACCATTATGCTCCTCATTGAAATGTTGAGATGGAACCAGCATGTTGTGAGTCATATTTTCAATCATGTTAGTCTGAAATTTTTTCAAAATTTTCATATCTTGAAGTACCACGTCATGAAAATTTGGAACATCAATGGATGACTGCTCATTTTTCTGTGTTGTATCTACAAATTCATAATCCAGTGAAATAAAAGTATCTTAGTTTGTGAACTTTTCTATACCATTATGCTCCTCATTGAAATGTTGAGATGGAACCAGCATGTTGTGAGTCATATTTTCAATCATGTTAGTCTGAAATTTTTTCAAAATTTTCATATCTTGAAGTACCACGTCATGAAAATTTGGAACATCAATGGATGACTGCTCATTTTTCTGTGTTGTATCTACAAATTCATAATCCAGTGAAATAAAAGTATCTTAGTTTGTGAACTTTTCTATACCATTATGCTCCTCATTGAAATGTTGAGATGGAACCAGCATGTTGTGAGTCATATTTTCAATCATGTTAGTCTGAAATTTTTTCAAAATTTTCATATCTTGAAGTACCACGTCATGAAAATTTGGAACATCAATGGATGACTGCTCATTTTTCTGTGTTGTATCTACAAATTCATAATCCAGTGAAATAAAAGTATCTTAGTTTGTGAACTTTTCTATACCATTATGCTCCTCATTGAAATGTTGAGATGGAACCAGCATGTTGTGAGTCATATTTTCAATCATGTTAGTCTGAAATTTTTTCAAAATTTTCATATCTTGAAGTACCACGTCATGAAAATTTGGAACATCAATGGATGACTGCTCATTTTTCTGTGTTGTATCTACAAATTCATAATCCAGTGAAATAAAAGTATCTTAGTTTGTGAACTTTTCTATACCATTATGCTCCTCATTGAAATGTTGAGATGGAACCAGCATGTTGTGAGTCATATTTTCAATCATGTTAGTCTGAAATTTTTTCAAAATTTTCATATCTTGAAGTACCACGTCATGAAAATTTGGAACATCAATGGATGACTGCTCATTTTTCTGTGTTGTATCTACAAATTCATAATCCAGTGAAATAAAAGTATCTTAGTTTGTGAACTTTTCTATACCATTATGCTCCTCATTGAAATGTTGAGATGGAACCAGCATGTTGTGAGTCATATTTTCAATCATGTTAGTCTGAAATTTTTTCAAAATTTTCATATCTTGAAGTACCACGTCATGAAAATTTGGAACATCAATGGATGACTGCTCATTTTTCTGTGTTGTATCTACAAATTCATAATCCAGTGAAATAAAAGTATCTTAGTTTGTGAACTTTTCTATACCATTATGCTCCTCATTGAAATGTTGAGATGGAACCAGCATGTTGTGAGTCATATTTTCAATCATGTTAGTCTGAAATTTTTTCAAAATTTTCATATCTTGAAGTACCACGTCATGAAAATTTGGAACATCAATGGATGACTGCTCATTTTTCTGTGTTGTATCTACAAATTCATAATCCAGTGAAATAAAAGTATCTTAATTTGTGAACTTTTCTATACCATTATGCTCCTCATTGAAATGTTGAGATGGAACCAGCATGTTGTGAGTCATATTTTCAATCATGTTAGTCTGAAATTTTTTCAAAATTTTCATATCTTGAAGTACCACGTCATGAAAATTTGGAACATCAATGGATGACTGCTCATTTTTCTGTGTTGTATCTACAAATTCATAATCCAGTGAAATAAAAGTATCTTAGTTTGTGAACTTTTCTATACCATTATGCTCCTCATTGAAATGTTGAGATGGAACCAGCATGTTGTGAGTCATATTTTCAATCATGTTAGTCTGAAATTTTTTCAAAATTTTCATATCTTGAAGTACCACGTCATGAAAATTTGGAACATCAATGGATGACTGCTCATTTTTCTGTGTTGTATCTACAAATTCATAATCCAGTGAAATAAAAGTATCTTAGTTTGTGAACTTTTCTATACCATTATGCTCCTCATTGAAATGTTGAGATGGAACCAGCATGTTGTGAGTCATATTTTCAATCATGTTAGTCTGAAATTTTTTCAAAATTTTCATATCTTGAAGTACCACGTCATGAAAATTTGGAACATCAATGGATGACTGCTCATTTTTCTGTGTTGTATCTACAAATTCATAATCCAGTGAAATAAAAGTATCTTAGTTTGTGAACTTTTCTATACCATTATGCTCCTCATTGAAATGTTGAGATGGAACCAGCATGTTGTGAGTCATATTTTCAATCATGTTAGTCTGAAATTTTTTCAAAATTTTCATATCTTGAAGTACCACGTCATGAAAATTTGGAACATCAATGGATGACTGCTCATTTTTCTGTGTTGTATCTACAAATTCATAATCCAGTGAAATAAAAGTATCTTATTTGTGAACTTTTCTATACCATTATGCTCCTCATTGAAATGTTGAGATGGAACCAGCATGTTGTGAGTCATATTTTCAATCATGTTAGTCTGAAATTTTTTCAAAATTTTCATATCTTGAAGTACCACGTCATGAAAATTTGGAACATCAATGGATGACTGCTCATTTTTCTGTGTTGTATCTACAAATTCATAATCCAGTGAAATAAAAGTATCTTATTTGTGAACTTTTCTATACCATTATGCTCCTCATTGAAATGTTGAGATGGAACCAGCATGTTGTGAGTCATATTTTCAATCATGTTAGTCTGAAATTTTTTCAAAATTTTCATATCTTGAAGTACCACGTCATGAAAATTTGGAACATCAATGGATGACTGCTCATTTTTCTGTGTTGTATCTACAAATTCATAATCCAGTGAAATAAAAGTATCTTAATTTGTGAACTTTTCTATACCATTATGCTCCTCATTGAAATGTTGAGATGGAACCAGCATGTTGTGAGTCATATTTTCAATCATGTTAGTCTGAAATTTTTTCAAAATTTTCATATCTTGAAGTACCACGTCATGAAAATTTGGAACATCAATGGATGACTGCTCATTTTTCTGTGTTGTATCTACAAATTCATAATCCAGTGAAATAAAAGTATCTTAATTTGTGAACTTTTCTATACCATTATGCTCCTCATTGAAATGTTGAGATGGAACCAGCATGTTGTGAGTCATATTTTCAATCATGTTAGTCTGAAATTTTTTCAAAATTTTCATATCTTGAAGTACCACGTCATGAAAATTTGGAACATCAATGGATGACTGCTCATTTTTCTGTGTTGTATCTACAAATTCATAATCCAGTGAAATAAAAGTATCTTAATTTGTGAACTTTTCTATACCATTATGCTCCTCATTGAAATGTTGAGATGGAACCAGCATGTTGTGAGTCATATTTTCAATCATGTTAGTCTGAAATTTTTTCAAAATTTTCATATCTTGAAGTACCACGTCATGAAAATTTGGAACATCAATGGATGACTGCTCATTTTTCTGTGTTGTATCTACAAATTCATAATCCAGTGAAATAAAAGTATCTTAATTTGTGAACTTTTCTATACCATTATGCTCCTCATTGAAATGTTGAGATGGAACCAGCATGTTGTGAGTCATATTTTCAATCATGTTAGTCTGAAATTTTTTCAAAATTTTCATATCTTGAAGTACCACGTCATGAAAATTTGGAACATCAATGGATGACTGCTCATTTTTCTGTGTTGTATCTACAAATTCATAATCCAGTGAAATAAAAGTATCTTAATTTGTGAACTTTTCTATACCATTATGCTCCTCATTGAAATGTTGAGATGGAACCAGCATGTTGTGAGTCATATTTTCAATCATGTTAGTCTGAAATTTTTTCAAAATTTTCATATCTTGAAGTACCACGTCATGAAAATTTGGAACATCAATGGATGACTGCTCATTTTTCTGTGTTGTATCTACAAATTCATAATCCAGTGAAATAAAAGTATCTTATTTGTGAACTTTTCTATACCATTATGCTCCTCATTGAAATGTTGAGATGGAACCAGCATGTTGTGAGTCATATTTTCAATCATGTTAGTCTGAAATTTTTTCAAAATTTTCATATCTTGAAGTACCACGTCATGAAAATTTGGAACATCAATGGATGACTGCTCATTTTTCTGTGTTGTATCTACAAATTCATAATCCAGTGAAATAAAAGTATCTTAATTTGTGAACTTTTCTATACCATTATGCTCCTCATTGAAATGTTGAGATGGAACCAGCATGTTGTGAGTCATATTTTCAATCATGTTAGTCTGAAATTTTTTCAAAATTTTCATATCTTGAAGTACCACGTCATGAAAATTTGGAACATCAATGGATGACTGCTCATTTTTCTGTGTTGTATCTACAAATTCATAATCCAGTGAAATAAAAGTATCTTAGTTTGTGAACTTTTCTATACCATTATGCTCCTCATTGAAATGTTGAGATGGAACCAGCATGTTGTGAGTCATATTTTCAATCATGTTAGTCTGAAATTTTTTCAAAATTTTCATATCTTGAAGTACCACGTCATGAAAATTTGGAACATCAATGGATGACTGCTCATTTTTCTGTGTTGTATCTACAAATTCATAATCCAGTGAAATAAAAGTATCTTAGTTTGTGAACTTTTCTATACCATTATGCTCCTCATTGAAATGTTGAGATGGAACCAGCATGTTGTGAGTCATATTTTCAATCATGTTAGTCTGAAATTTTTTCAAAATTTTCATATCTTGAAGTACCACGTCATGAAAATTTGGAACATCAATGGATGACTGCTCATTTTTCTGTGTTGTATCTACAAATTCATAATCCAGTGAAATAAAAGTATCTTAGTTTGTGAACTTTTCTATACCATTATGCTCCTCATTGAAATGTTGAGATGGAACCAGCATGTTGTGAGTCATATTTTCAATCATGTTAGTCTGAAATTTTTTCAAAATTTTCATATCTTGAAGTACCACGTCATGAAAATTTGGAACATCAATGGATGACTGCTCATTTTTCTGTGTTGTATCTACAAATTCATAATCCAGTGAAATAAAAGTATCTTAATTTGTGAACTTTTCTATACCATTATGCTCCTCATTGAAATGTTGAGATGGAACCAGCATGTTGTGAGTCATATTTTCAATCATGTTAGTCTGAAATTTTTTCAAAATTTTCATATCTTGAAGTACCACGTCATGAAAATTTGGAACATCAATGGATGACTGCTCATTTTTCTGTGTTGTATCTACAAATTCATAATCCAGTGAAATAAAAGTATCTTAGTTTGTGAACTTTTCTATACCATTATGCTCCTCATTGAAATGTTGAGATGGAACCAGCATGTTGTGAGTCATATTTTCAATCATGTTAGTCTGAAATTTTTTCAAAATTTTCATATCTTGAAGTACCACGTCATGAAAATTTGGAACATCAATGGATGACTGCTCATTTTTCTGTGTTGTATCTACAAATTCATAATCCAGTGAAATAAAAGTATCTTAGTTTGTGAACTTTTCTATACCATTATGCTCCTCATTGAAATGTTGAGATGGAACCAGCATGTTGTGAGTCATATTTTCAATCATGTTAGTCTGAAATTTTTTCAAAATTTTCATATCTTGAAGTACCACGTCATGAAAATTTGGAACATCAATGGATGACTGCTCATTTTTCTGTGTTGTATCTACAAATTCATAATCCAGTGAAATAAAAGTATCTTAATTTGTGAACTTTTCTATACCATTATGCTCCTCATTGAAATGTTGAGATGGAACCAGCATGTTGTGAGTCATATTTTCAATCATGTTAGTCTGAAATTTTTTCAAAATTTTCATATCTTGAAGTACCACGTCATGAAAATTTGGAACATCAATGGATGACTGCTCATTTTTCTGTGTTGTATCTACAAATTCATAATCCAGTGAAATAAAAGTATCTTAGTTTGTGAACTTTTCTATACCATTATGCTCCTCATTGAAATGTTGAGATGGAACCAGCATGTTGTGAGTCATATTTTCAATCATGTTAGTCTGAAATTTTTTCAAAATTTTCATATCTTGAAGTACCACGTCATGAAAATTTGGAACATCAATGGATGACTGCTCATTTTTCTGTGTTGTATCTACAAATTCATAATCCAGTGAAATAAAAGTATCTTAGTTTGTGAACTTTTCTATACCATTATGCTCCTCATTGAAATGTTGAGATGGAACCAGCATGTTGTGAGTCATATTTTCAATCATGTTAGTCTGAAATTTTTTCAAAATTTTCATATCTTGAAGTACCACGTCATGAAAATTTGGAACATCAATGGATGACTGCTCATTTTTCTGTGTTGTATCTACAAATTCATAATCCAGTGAAATAAAAGTATCTTAATTTGTGAACTTTTCTATACCATTATGCTCCTCATTGAAATGTTGAGATGGAACCAGCATGTTGTGAGTCATATTTTCAATCATGTTAGTCTGAAATTTTTTCAAAATTTTCATATCTTGAAGTACCACGTCATGAAAATTTGGAACATCAATGGATGACTGCTCATTTTTCTGTGTTGTATCTACAAATTCATAATCCAGTGAAATAAAAGTATCTTAATTTGTGAACTTTTCTATACCATTATGCTCCTCATTGAAATGTTGAGATGGAACCAGCATGTTGTGAGTCATATTTTCAATCATGTTAGTCTGAAATTTTTTCAAAATTTTCATATCTTGAAGTACCACGTCATGAAAATTTGGAACATCAATGGATGACTGCTCATTTTTCTGTGTTGTATCTACAAATTCATAATCCAGTGAAATAAAA
Organism: Lathyrus oleraceus; assembly: GCF_024323335.1. Lineage (NCBI taxonomy): Eukaryota > Viridiplantae > Streptophyta > Magnoliopsida > Fabales > Fabaceae > Lathyrus > Lathyrus oleraceus. The sequence continues at coordinate 50,049 of NW_026112626.1, read as the reverse complement.
GTATCTTAGTTTGTGAACTTTTCTATACCATTATGCTCCTCATTGAAATGTTGAGATGGAACCAGCATGTTGTGAGTCATATTTTCAATCATGTTAGTCTGAAATTTTTTCAAAATTTTCATATCTTGAAGTACCACGTCATGAAAATTTGGAACATCAATGGATGACTGCTCATTTTTCTGTGTTGTATCTACAAATTCATAATCCAGTGAAATAAAAGTATCTTAATTTGTGAACTTTTCTATACCATTATGCTCCTCATTGAAATGTTGAGATGGAACCAGCATGTTGTGAGTCATATTTTCAATCATGTTAGTCTGAAATTTTTTCAAAATTTTCATATCTTGAAGTACCACGTCATGAAAATTTGGAACATCAATGGATGACTGCTCATTTTTCTGTGTTGTATCTACAAATTCATAATCCAGTGAAATAAAAGTATCTTAATTTGTGAACTTTTCTATACCATTATGCTCCTCATTGAAATGTTGAGATGGAACCAGCATGTTGTGAGTCATATTTTCAATCATGTTAGTCTGAAATTTTTTCAAAATTTTCATATCTTGAAGTACCACGTCATGAAAATTTGGAACATCAATGGATGACTGCTCATTTTTCTGTGTTGTATCTACAAATTCATAATCCAGTGAAATAAAAGTATCTTATTTGTGAACTTTTCTATACCATTATGCTCCTCATTGAAATGTTGAGATGGAACCAGCATGTTGTGAGTCATATTTTCAATCATGTTAGTCTGAAATTTTTTCAAAATTTTCATATCTTGAAGTACCACGTCATGAAAATTTGGAACATCAATGGATGACTGCTCATTTTTCTGTGTTGTATCTACAAATTCATAATCCAGTGAAATAAAAGTATCTTAGTTTGTGAACTTTTCTATACCATTATGCTCCTCATTGAAATGTTGAGATGGAACCAGCATGTTGTGAGTCATATTTTCAATCATGTTAGTCTGAAATTTTTTCAAAATTTTCATATCTTGAAGTACCACGTCATGAAAATTTGGAACATCAATGGATGACTGCTCATTTTTCTGTGTTGTATCTACAAATTCATAATCCAGTGAAATAAAAGTATCTTAATTTGTGAACTTTTCTATACCATTATGCTCCTCATTGAAATGTTGAGATGGAACCAGCATGTTGTGAGTCATATTTTCAATCATGTTAGTCTGAAATTTTTTCAAAATTTTCATATCTTGAAGTACCACGTCATGAAAATTTGGAACATCAATGGATGACTGCTCATTTTTCTGTGTTGTATCTACAAATTCATAATCCAGTGAAATAAAAGTATCTTAGTTTGTGAACTTTTCTATACCATTATGCTCCTCATTGAAATGTTGAGATGGAACCAGCATGTTGTGAGTCATATTTTCAATCATGTTAGTCTGAAATTTTTTCAAAATTTTCATATCTTGAAGTACCACGTCATGAAAATTTGGAACATCAATGGATGACTGCTCATTTTTCTGTGTTGTATCTACAAATTCATAATCCAGTGAAATAAAAGTATCTTAGTTTGTGAACTTTTCTATACCATTATGCTCCTCATTGAAATGTTGAGATGGAACCAGCATGTTGTGAGTCATATTTTCAATCATGTTAGTCTGAAATTTTTTCAAAATTTTCATATCTTGAAGTACCACGTCATGAAAATTTGGAACATCAATGGATGACTGCTCATTTTTCTGTGTTGTATCTACAAATTCATAATCCAGTGAAATAAAAGTATCTTATTTGTGAACTTTTCTATACCATTATGCTCCTCATTGAAATGTTGAGATGGAACCAGCATGTTGTGAGTCATATTTTCAATCATGTTAGTCTGAATTTTTTCAAAATTTTCATATCTTGAAGTACCACGTCATGAAAATTTGGAACATCAATGGATGACTGCTCATTTTTCTGTGTTGTATCTACAAATTCATAATCCAGTGAAATAAAAGTATCTTAGTTTGTGAACTTTTCTATACCATTATGCTCCTCATTGAAATGTTGAGATGGAACCAGCATGTTGTGAGTCATATTTTCAATCATGTTAGTCTGAAATTTTTTCAAAATTTTCATATCTTGAAGTACCACGTCATGAAAATTTGGAACATCAATGGATGACTGCTCATTTTTCTGTGTTGTATCTACAAATTCATAATCCAGTGAAATAAAAGTATCTTAATTTGTGAACTTTTCTATACCATTATGCTCCTCATTGAAATGTTGAGATGGAACCAGCATGTTGTGAGTCATATTTTCAATCATGTTAGTCTGAAATTTTTTCAAAATTTTCATATCTTGAAGTACCACGTCATGAAAATTTGGAACATCAATGGATGACTGCTCATTTTTCTGTGTTGTATCTACAAATTCATAATCCAGTGAAATAAAAGTATCTTAATTTGTGAACTTTTCTATACCATTATGCTCCTCATTGAAATGTTGAGATGGAACCAGCATGTTGTGAGTCATATTTTCAATCATGTTAGTCTGAAATTTTTTCAAAATTTTCATATCTTGAAGTACCACGTCATGAAAATTTGGAACATCAATGGATGACTGCTCATTTTTCTGTGTTGTATCTACAAATTCATAATCCAGTGAAATAAAAGTATCTTAGTTTGTGAACTTTTCTATACCATTATGCTCCTCATTGAAATGTTGAGATGGAACCAGCATGTTGTGAGTCATATTTTCAATCATGTTAGTCTGAAATTTTTTCAAAATTTTCATATCTTGAAGTACCACGTCATGAAAATTTGGAACATCAATGGATGACTGCTCATTTTTCTGTGTTGTATCTACAAATTCATAATCCAGTGAAATAAAAGTATCTTAATTTGTGAACTTTTCTATACCATTATGCTCCTCATTGAAATGTTGAGATGGAACCAGCATGTTGTGAGTCATATTTTCAATCATGTTAGTCTGAAATTTTTTCAAAATTTTCATATCTTGAAGTACCACGTCATGAAAATTTGGAACATCAATGGATGACTGCTCATTTTTCTGTGTTGTATCTACAAATTCATAATCCAGTGAAATAAAAGTATCTTAATTTGTGAACTTTTCTATACCATTATGCTCCTCATTGAAATGTTGAGATGGAACCAGCATGTTGTGAGTCATATTTTCAATCATGTTAGTCTGAAATTTTTTCAAAATTTTCATATCTTGAAGTACCACGTCATGAAAATTTGGAACATCAATGGATGACTGCTCATTTTTCTGTGTTGTATCTACAAATTCATAATCCAGTGAAATAAAAGTATCTTAATTTGTGAACTTTTCTATACCATTATGCTCCTCATTGAAATGTTGAGATGGAACCAGCATGTTGTGAGTCATATTTTCAATCATGTTAGTCTGAAATTTTTTCAAAATTTTCATATCTTGAAGTACCACGTCATGAAAATTTGGAACATCAATGGATGACTGCTCATTTTTCTGTGTTGTATCTACAAATTCATAATCCAGTGAAATAAAAGTATCTTAGTTTGTGAACTTTTCTATACCATTATGCTCCTCATTGAAATGTTGAGATGGAACCAGCATGTTGTGAGTCATATTTTCAATCATGTTAGTCTGAAATTTTTTCAAAATTTTCATATCTTGAAGTACCACGTCATGAAAATTTGGAACATCAATGGATGACTGCTCATTTTTCTGTGTTGTATCTACAAATTCATAATCCAGTGAAATAAAAGTATCTTAGTTTGTGAACTTTTCTATACCATTATGCTCCTCATTGAAATGTTGAGATGGAACCAGCATGTTGTGAGTCATATTTTCAATCATGTTAGTCTGAAATTTTTTCAAAATTTTCATATCTTGAAGTACCACGTCATGAAAATTTGGAACATCAATGGATGACTGCTCATTTTTCTGTGTTGTATCTACAAATTCATAATCCAGTGAAATAAAAGTATCTTAATTTGTGAACTTTTCTATACCATTATGCTCCTCATTGAAATGTTGAGATGGAACCAGCATGTTGTGAGTCATATTTTCAATCATGTTAGTCTGAAATTTTTTCAAAATTTTCATATCTTGAAGTACCACGTCATGAAAATTTGGAACATCAATGGATGACTGCTCATTTTTCTGTGTTGTATCTACAAATTCATAATCCAGTGAAATAAAAGTATCTTAATTTGTGAACTTTTCTATACCATTATGCTCCTCATTGAAATGTTGAGATGGAACCAGCATGTTGTGAGTCATATTTTCAATCATGTTAGTCTGAAATTTTTTCAAAATTTTCATATCTTGAAGTACCACGTCATGAAAATTTGGAACATCAATGGATGACTGCTCATTTTTCTGTGTTGTATCTACAAATTCATAATCCAGTGAAATAAAAGTATCTTAATTTGTGAACTTTTCTATACCATTATGCTCCTCATTGAAATGTTGAGATGGAACCAGCATGTTGTGAGTCATATTTTCAATCATGTTAGTCTGAAATTTTTTCAAAATTTTCATATCTTGAAGTACCACGTCATGAAAATTTGGAACATCAATGGATGACTGCTCATTTTTCTGTGTTGTATCTACAAATTCATAATCCAGTGAAATAAAAGTATCTTAATTTGTGAACTTTTCTATACCATTATGCTCCTCATTGAAATGTTGAGATGGAACCAGCATGTTGTGAGTCATATTTTCAATCATGTTAGTCTGAAATTTTTTCAAAATTTTCATATCTTGAAGTACCACGTCATGAAAATTTGGAACATCAATGGATGACTGCTCATTTTTCTGTGTTGTATCTACAAATTCATAATCCAGTGAAATAAAAGTATCTTAGTTTGTGAACTTTTCTATACCATTATGCTCCTCATTGAAATGTTGAGATGGAACCAGCATGTTGTGAGTCATATTTTCAATCATGTTAGTCTGAAATTTTTTCAAAATTTTCATATCTTGAAGTACCACGTCATGAAAATTTGGAACATCAATGGATGACTGCTCATTTTTCTGTGTTGTATCTACAAATTCATAATCCAGTGAAATAAAAGTATCTTAATTTGTGAACTTTTCTATACCATTATGCTCCTCATTGAAATGTTGAGATGGAACCAGCATGTTGTGAGTCATATTTTCAATCATGTTAGTCTGAAATTTTTTCAAAATTTTCATATCTTGAAGTACCACGTCATGAAAATTTGGAACATCAATGGATGACTGCTCATTTTTCTGTGTTGTATCTACAAATTCATAATCCAGTGAAATAAAAGTATCTTATTTGTGAACTTTTCTATACCATTATGCTCCTCATTGAAATGTTGAGATGGAACCAGCATGTTGTGAGTCATATTTTCAATCATGTTAGTCTGAAATTTTTTCAAAATTTTCATATCTTGAAGTACCACGTCATGAAAATTTGGAACATCAATGGATGACTGCTCATTTTTCTGTGTTGTATCTACAAATTCATAATCCAGTGAAATAAAAGTATCTTAATTTGTGAACTTTTCTATACCATTATGCTCCTCATTGAAATGTTGAGATGGAACCAGCATGTTGTGAGTCATATTTTCAATCATGTTAGTCTGAAATTTTTTCAAAATTTTCATATCTTGAAGTACCACGTCATGAAAATTTGGAACATCAATGGATGACTGCTCATTTTTCTGTGTTGTATCTACAAATTCATAATCCAGTGAAATAAAAGTATCTTAATTTGTGAACTTTTCTATACCATTATGCTCCTCATTGAAATGTTGAGATGGAACCAGCATGTTGTGAGTCATATTTTCAATCATGTTAGTCTGAAATTTTTTCAAAATTTTCATATCTTGAAGTACCACGTCATGAAAATTTGGAACATCAATGGATGACTGCTCATTTTTCTGTGTTGTATCTACAAATTCATAATCCAGTGAAATAAAAGTATCTTAATTTGTGAACTTTTCTATACCATTATGCTCCTCATTGAAATGTTGAGATGGAACCAGCATGTTGTGAGTCATATTTTCAATCATGTGTTGTATCTACAAATTCATAATCCAGTGAAATAAAAGTATCTTAGTTTGTGAACTTTTCTATACCATTATGCTCCTCATTGAAATGTTGAGATGGAACCAGCATGTTGTGAGTCATATTTTCAATCATGTTAGTCTGAAATTTTTTCAAAATTTTCATATCTTGAAGTACCACGTCATGAAAATTTGGAACATCAATGGATGACTGCTCATTTTTCTGTGTTGTATCTACAAATTCATAATCCAGTGAAATAAAAGTATCTTAATTTGTGAACTTTTCTATACCATTATGCTCCTCATTGAAATGTTGAGATGGAACCAGCATGTTGTGAGTCATATTTTCAATCATGTTAGTCTGAAATTTTTTCAAAATTTTCATATCTTGAAGTACCACGTCATGAAAATTTGGAACATCAATGGATGACTGCTCATTTTTCTGTGTTGTATCTACAAATTCATAATCCAGTGAAATAAAAGTATCTTAATTTGTGAACTTTTCTATACCATTATGCTCCTCATTGAAATGTTGAGATGGAACCAGCATGTTGTGAGTCATATTTTCAATCATGTTAGTCTGAAATTTTTTCAAAATTTTCATATCTTGAAGTACCACGTCATGAAAATTTGGAACATCAATGGATGACTGCTCATTTTTCTGTGTTGTATCTACAAATTCATAATCCAGTGAAATAAAAGTATCTTAATTTGTGAACTTTTCTATACCATTATGCTCCTCATTGAAATGTTGAGATGGAACCAGCATGTTGTGAGTCATATTTTCAATCATGTTAGTCTGAAATTTTTTCAAAATTTTCATATCTTGAAGTACCACGTCATGAAAATTTGGAACATCAATGGATGACTGCTCATTTTTCTGTGTTGTATCTACAAATTCATAATCCAGTGAAATAAAAGTATCTTAGTTTGTGAACTTTTCTATACCATTATGCTCCTCATTGAAATGTTGAGATGGAACCAGCATGTTGTGAGTCATATTTTCAATCATGTTAGTCTGAAATTTTTTCAAAATTTTCATATCTTGAAGTACCACGTCATGAAAATTTGGAACATCAATGGATGACTGCTCATTTTTCTGTGTTGTATCTACAAATTCATAATCCAGTGAAATAAAAGTATCTTAGTTTGTGAACTTTTCTATACCATTATGCTCCTCATTGAAATGTTGAGATGGAACCAGCATGTTGTGAGTCATATTTTCAATCATGTTAGTCTGAAATTTTTTCAAAATTTTCATATCTTGAAGTACCACGTCATGAAAATTTGGAACATCAATGGATGACTGCTCATTTTTCTGTGTTGTATCTACAAATTCATAATCCAGTGAAATAAAAGTATCTTATTTGTGAACTTTTCTATACCATTATGCTCCTCATTGAAATGTTGAGATGGAACCAGCATGTTGTGAGTCATATTTTCAATCATGTTAGTCTGAAATTTTTTCAAAATTTTCATATCTTGAAGTACCACGTCATGAAAATTTGGAACATCAATGGATGACTGCTCATTTTTCTGTGTTGTATCTACAAATTCATAATCCAGTGAAATAAAAGTATCTTAATTTGTGAACTTTTCTATACCATTATGCTCCTCATTGAAATGTTGAGATGGAACCAGCATGTTGTGAGTCATATTTTCAATCATGTTAGTCTGAAATTTTTTCAAAATTTTCATATCTTGAAGTACCACGTCATGAAAATTTGGAACATCAATGGATGACTGCTCATTTTTCTGTGTTGTATCTACAAATTCATAATCCAGTGAAATAAAAGTATCTTAATTTGTGAACTTTTCTATACCATTATGCTCCTCATTGAAATGTTGAGATGGAACCAGCATGTTGTGAGTCATATTTTCAATCATGTTAGTCTGAAATTTTTTCAAAATTTTCATATCTTGAAGTACCACGTCATGAAAATTTGGAACATCAATGGATGACTGCTCATTTTTCTGTGTTGTATCTACAAATTCATAATCCAGTGAAATAAAAGTATCTTAATTTGTGAACTTTTCTATACCATTATGCTCCTCATTGAAATGTTGAGATGGAACCAGCATGTTGTGAGTCATATTTTCAATCATGTGTTGTATCTACAAATTCATAATCCAGTGAAATAAAAGTATCTTAGTTTGTGAACTTTTCTATACCATTATGCTCCTCATTGAAATGTTGAGATGGAACCAGCATGTTGTGAGTCATATTTTCAATCATGTTAGTCTGAAATTTTTTCAAAATTTTCATATCTTGAAGTACCACGTCATGAAAATTTGGAACATCAATGGATGACTGCTCATTTTTCTGTGTTGTATCTACAAATTCATAATCCAGTGAAATAAAAGTATCTTAATTTGTGAACTTTTCTATACCATTATGCTCCTCATTGAAATGTTGAGATGGAACCAGCATGTTGTGAGTCATATTTTCAATCATGTTAGTCTGAAATTTTTTCAAAATTTTCATATCTTGAAGTACCACGTCATGAAAATTTGGAACATCAATGGATGACTGCTCATTTTTCTGTGTTGTATCTACAAATTCATAATCCAGTGAAATAAAAGTATCTTAATTTGTGAACTTTTCTATACCATTATGCTCCTCATTGAAATGTTGAGATGGAACCAGCATGTTGTGAGTCATATTTTCAATCATGTTAGTCTGAAATTTTTTCAAAATTTTCATATCTTGAAGTACCACGTCATGAAAATTTGGAACATCAATGGATGACTGCTCATTTTTCTGTGTTGTATCTACAAATTCATAATCCAGTGAAATAAAAGTATCTTAATTTGTGAACTTTTCTATACCATTATGCTCCTCATTGAAATGTTGAGATGGAACCAGCATGTTGTGAGTCATATTTTCAATCATGTTAGTCTGAAATTTTTTCAAAATTTTCATATCTTGAAGTACCACGTCATGAAAATTTGGAACATCAATGGATGACTGCTCATTTTTCTGTGTTGTATCTACAAATTCATAATCCAGTGAAATAAAAGTATCTTAATTTGTGAACTTTTCTATACCATTATGCTCCTCATTGAAATGTTGAGATGGAACCAGCATGTTGTGAGTCATATTTTCAATCATGTTAGTCTGAAATTTTTTCAAAATTTTCATATCTTGAAGTACCACGTCATGAAAATTTGGAACATCAATGGATGACTGCTCATTTTTCTGTGTTGTATCTACAAATTCATAATCCAGTGAAATAAAAGTATCTTAGTTTGTGAACTTTTCTATACCATTATGCTCCTCATTGAAATGTTGAGATGGAACCAGCATGTTGTGAGTCATATTTTCAATCATGTTAGTCTGAAATTTTTTCAAAATTTTCATATCTTGAAGTACCACGTCATGAAAATTTGGAACATCAATGGATGACTGCTCATTTTTCTGTGTTGTATCTACAAATTCATAATCCAGTGAAATAAAAGTATCTTAATTTGTGAACTTTTCTATACCATTATGCTCCTCATTGAAATGTTGAGATGGAACCAGCATGTTGTGAGTCATATTTTCAATCATGTTAGTCTGAAATTTTTTCAAAATTTTCATATCTTGAAGTACCACGTCATGAAAATTTGGAACATCAATGGATGACTGCTCATTTTTCTGTGTTGTATCTACAAATTCATAATCCAGTGAAATAAAAGTATCTTAATTTGTGAACTTTTCTATACCATTATGCTCCTCATTGAAATGTTGAGATGGAACCAGCATGTTGTGAGTCATATTTTCAATCATGTTAGTCTGAAATTTTTTCAAAATTTTCATATCTTGAAGTACCACGTCATGAAAATTTGGAACATCAATGGATGACTGCTCATTTTTCTGTGTTGTATCTACAAATTCATAATCCAGTGAAATAAAAGTATCTTAATTTGTGAACTTTTCTATACCATTATGCTCCTCATTGAAATGTTGAGATGGAACCAGCATGTTGTGAGTCATATTTTCAATCATGTTAGTCTGAAATTTTTTCAAAATTTTCATATCTTGAAGTACCACGTCATGAAAATTTGGAACATCAATGGATGACTGCTCATTTTTCTGTGTTGTATCTACAAATTCATAATCCAGTGAAATAAAAGTATCTTAATTTGTGAACTTTTCTATACCATTATGCTCCTCATTGAAATGTTGAGATGGAACCAGCATGTTGTGAGTCATATTTTCAATCATGTTAGTCTGAAATTTTTTCAAAATTTTCATATCTTGAAGTACCACGTCATGAAAATTTGGAACATCAATGGATGACTGCTCATTTTTCTGTGTTGTATCTACAAATTCATAATCCAGTGAAATAAAAGTATCTTAATTTGTGAACTTTTCTATACCATTATGCTCCTCATTGAAATGTTGAGATGGAACCAGCATGTTGTGAGTCATATTTTCAATCATGTTAGTCTGAAATTTTTTCAAAATTTTCATATCTTGAAGTACCACGTCATGAAAATTTGGAACATCAATGGATGACTGCTCATTTTTCTGTGTTGTATCTACAAATTCATAATCCAGTGAAATAAAAGTATCTTAATTTGTGAACTTTTCTATACCATTATGCTCCTCATTGAAATGTTGAGATGGAACCAGCATGTTGTGAGTCATATTTTCAATCATGTTAGTCTGAAATTTTTTCAAAATTTTCATATCTTGAAGTACCACGTCATGAAAATTTGGAACATCAATGGATGACTGCTCATTTTTCTGTGTTGTATCTACAAATTCATAATCCAGTGAAATAAAAGTATCTTAGTTTGTGAACTTTTCTATACCATTATGCTCCTCATTGAAATGTTGAGATGGAACCAGCATGTTGTGAGTCATATTTTCAATCATGTTAGTCTGAAATTTTTTCAAAATTTTCATATCTTGAAGTACCACGTCATGAAAATTTGGAACATCAATGGATGACTGCTCATTTTTCTGTGTTGTATCTACAAATTCATAATCCAGTGAAATAAAAGTATCTTAATTTGTGAACTTTTCTATACCATTATGCTCCTCATTGAAATGTTGAGATGGAACCAGCATGTTGTGAGTCATATTTTCAATCATGTTAGTCTGAAATTTTTTCAAAATTTTCATATCTTGAAGTACCACGTCATGAAAATTTGGAACATCAATGGATGACTGCTCATTTTTCTGTGTTGTATCTACAAATTCATAATCCAGTGAAATAAAAGTATCTTAATTTGTGAACTTTTCTATACCATTATGCTCCTCATTGAAATGTTGAGATGGAACCAGCATGTTGTGAGTCATATTTTCAATCATGTGTCTTGTATTTTCAAAATTCATAATCCAGTGAAATAAAAGTATCTTATTTGTGAACTTTTCTATACCATTATGCTCCTCATTGAAATGTTGAGATGGAACCAGCATGTTGTGAGTCATATTTTCAATCATGTTAGTCTGAAATTTTTTCAAAATTTTCATATCTTGAAGTACCACGTCATGAAAATTTGGAACATCAATGGATGACTGCTCATTTTTCTGTGTTGTATCTACAAATTCATAATCCAGTGAAATAAAAGTATCTTAATTTGTGAACTTTTCTATACCATTATGCTCCTCATTGAAATGTTGAGATGGAACCAGCATGTTGTGAGTCATATTTTCAATCATGTTAGTCTGAAATTTTTTCAAAATTTTCATATCTTGAAGTACCACGTCATGAAAATTTGGAACATCAATGGATGACTGCTCATTTTTCTGTGTTGTATCTACAAATTCATAATCCAGTGAAATAAAAGTATCTTAATTTGTGAACTTTTCTATACCATTATGCTCCTCATTGAAATGTTGAGATGGAACCAGCATGTTGTGAGTCATATTTTCAATCATGTTAGTCTGAAATTTTTTCAAAATTTTCATATCTTGAAGTACCACGTCATGAAAATTTGGAACATCAATGGATGACTGCTCATTTTTCTGTGTTGTATCTACAAATTCATAATCCAGTGAAATAAAAGTATCTTAATTTGTGAACTTTTCTATACCATTATGCTCCTCATTGAAATGTTGAGATGGAACCAGCATGTTGTGAGTCATATTTTCAATCATGTTAGTCTGAAATTTTTTCAAAATTTTCATATCTTGAAGTACCACGTCATGAAAATTTGGAACATCAATGGATGACTGCTCATTTTTCTGTGTTGTATCTACAAATTCATAATCCAGTGAAATAAAAGTATCTTAATTTGTGAACTTTTCTATACCATTATGCTCCTCATTGAAATGTTGAGATGGAACCAGCATGTTGTGAGTCATATTTTCAATCATGTTAGTCTGAAATTTTTTCAAAATTTTCATATCTTGAAGTACCACGTCATGAAAATTTGGAACATCAATGGATGACTGCTCATTTTTCTGTGTTGTATCTACAAATTCATAATCCAGTGAAATAAAAGTATCTTAGTTTGTGAACTTTTCTATACCATTATGCTCCTCATTGAAATGTTGAGATGGAACCAGCATGTTGTGAGTCATATTTTCAATCATGTTAGTCTGAAATTTTTTCAAAATTTTCATATCTTGAAGTACCACGTCATGAAAATTTGGAACATCAATGGATGACTGCTCATTTTTCTGTGTTGTATCTACAAATTCATAATCCAGTGAAATAAAAGTATCTTAGTTTGTGAACTTTTCTATACCATTATGCTCCTCATTGAAATGTTGAGATGGAACCAGCATGTTGTGAGTCATATTTTCAATCATGTTAGTCTGAAATTTTTTCAAAATTTTCATATCTTGAAGTACCACGTCATGAAAATTTGGAACATCAATGGATGACTGCTCATTTTTCTGTGTTGTATCTACAAATTCATAATCCAGTGAAATAAAAGTATCTTAATTTGTGAACTTTTCTATACCATTATGCTCCTCATTGAAATGTTGAGATGGAACCAGCATGTTGTGAGTCATATTTTCAATCATGTTAGTCTGAAATTTTTTCAAAATTTTCATATCTTGAAGTACCACGTCATGAAAATTTGGAACATCAATGGATGACTGCTCATTTTTCTGTGTTGTATCTACAAATTCATAATCCAGTGAAATAAAAGTATCTTAATTTGTGAACTTTTCTATACCATTATGCTCCTCATTGAAATGTTGAGATGGAACCAGCATGTTGTGAGTCATATTTTCAATCATGTTAGTCTGAAATTTTTTCAAAATTTTCATATCTTGAAGTACCACGTCATGAAAATTTGGAACATCAATGGATGACTGCTCATTTTTCTGTGTTGTATCTACAAATTCATAATCCAGTGAAATAAAAGTATCTTAATTTGTGAACTTTTCTATACCATTATGCTCCTCATTGAAATGTTGAGATGGAACCAGCATGTTGTGAGTCATATTTTCAATCATGTTAGTCTGAAATTTTTTCAAAATTTTCATATCTTGAAGTACCACGTCATGAAAATTTGGAACATCAATGGATGACTGCTCATTTTTCTGTGTTGTATCTACAAATTCATAATCCAGTGAAATAAAAGTATCTTAATTTGTGAACTTTTCTATACCATTATGCTCCTCATTGAAATGTTGAGATGGAACCAGCATGTTGTGAGTCATATTTTCAATCATGTTAGTCTGAAATTTTTTCAAAATTTTCATATCTTGAAGTACCACGTCATGAAAATTTGGAACATCAATGGATGACTGCTCATTTTTCTGTGTTGTATCTACAAATTCATAATCCAGTGAAATAAAAGTATCTTAATTTGTGAACTTTTCTATACCATTATGCTCCTCATTGAAATGTTGAGATGGAACCAGCATGTTGTGAGTCATATTTTCAATCATGTTAGTCTGAAATTTTTTCAAAATTTTCATATCTTGAAGTACCACGTCATGAAAATTTGGAACATCAATGGATGACTGCTCATTTTTCTGTGTTGTATCTACAAATTCATAATCCAGTGAAATAAAAGTATCTTAATTTGTGAACTTTTCTATACCATTATGCTCCTCATTGAAATGTTGAGATGGAACCAGCATGTTGTGAGTCATATTTTCAATCATGTTAGTCTGAAATTTTTTCAAAATTTTCATATCTTGAAGTACCACGTCATGAAAATTTGGAACATCAATGGATGACTGCTCATTTTTCTGTGTTGTATCTACAAATTCATAATCCAGTGAAATAAAAGTATCTTAATTTGTGAACTTTTCTATACCATTATGCTCCTCATTGAAATGTTGAGATGGAACCAGCATGTTGTGAGTCATATTTTCAATCATGTTAGTCTGAAATTTTTTCAAAATTTTCATATCTTGAAGTACCACGTCATGAAAATTTGGAACATCAATGGATGACTGCTCATTTTTCTGTGTTGTATCTACAAATTCATAATCCAGTGAAATAAAAGTATCTTAATTTGTGAACTTTTCTATACCATTATGCTCCTCATTGAAATGTTGAGATGGAACCAGCATGTTGTGAGTCATATTTTCAATCATGTTAGTCTGAAATTTTTTCAAAATTTTCATATCTTGAAGTACCACGTCATGAAAATTTGGAACATCAATGGATGACTGCTCATTTTTCTGTGTTGTATCTACAAATTCATAATCCAGTGAAATAAAAGTATCTTAATTTGTGAACTTTTCTATACCATTATGCTCCTCATTGAAATGTTGAGATGGAACCAGCATGTTGTGAGTCATATTTTCAATCATGTTAGTCTGAAATTTTTTCAAAATTTTCATATCTTGAAGTACCACGTCATGAAAATTTGGAACATCAATGGATGACTGCTCATTTTTCTGTGTTGTATCTACAAATTCATAATCCAGTGAAATAAAAGTATCTTAATTTGTGAACTTTTCTATACCATTATGCTCCTCATTGAAATGTTGAGATGGAACCAGCATGTTGTGAGTCATATTTTCAATCATGTTAGTCTGAAATTTTTTCAAAATTTTCATATCTTGAAGTACCACGTCATGAAAATTTGGAACATCAATGGATGACTGCTCATTTTTCTGTGTTGTATCTACAAATTCATAATCCAGTGAAATAAAAGTATCTTAATTTGTGAACTTTTCTATACCATTATGCTCCTCATTGAAATGTTGAGATGGAACCAGCATGTTGTGAGTCATATTTTCAATCATGTTAGTCTGAAATTTTTTCAAAATTTTCATATCTTGAAGTACCACGTCATGAAAATTTGGAACATCAATGGATGACTGCTCATTTTTCTGTGTTGTATCTACAAATTCATAATCCAGTGAAATAAAAGTATCTTAGTTTGTGAACTTTTCTATACCATTATGCTCCTCATTGAAATGTTGAGATGGAACCAGCATGTTGTGAGTCATATTTTCAATCATGTTAGTCTGAAATTTTTTCAAAATTTTCATATCTTGAAGTACCACGTCATGAAAATTTGGAACATCAATGGATGACTGCTCATTTTTCTGTGTTGTATCTACAAATTCATAATCCAGTGAAATAAAAGTATCTTAGTTTGTGAACTTTTCTATACCATTATGCTCCTCATTGAAATGTTGAGATGGAACCAGCATGTTGTGAGTCATATTTTCAATCATGTTAGTCTGAAATTTTTTCAAAATTTTCATATCTTGAAGTACCACGTCATGAAAATTTGGAACATCAATGGATGACTGCTCATTTTTCTGTGTTGTATCTACAAATTCATAATCCAGTGAAATAAAAGTATCTTAATTTGTGAACTTTTCTATACCATTATGCTCCTCATTGAAATGTTGAGATGGAACCAGCATGTTGTGAGTCATATTTTCAATCATGTTAGTCTGAAATTTTTTCAAAATTTTCATATCTTGAAGTACCACGTCATGAAAATTTGGAACATCAATGGATGACTGCTCATTTTTCTGTGTTGTATCTACAAATTCATAATCCAGTGAAATAAAAGTATCTTAATTTGTGAACTTTTCTATACCATTATGCTCCTCATTGAAATGTTGAGATGGAACCAGCATGTTGTGAGTCATATTTTCAATCATGTTAGTCTGAAATTTTTTCAAAATTTTCATATCTTGAAGTACCACGTCATGAAAATTTGGAACATCAATGGATGACTGCTCATTTTTCTGTGTTGTATCTACAAATTCATAATCCAGTGAAATAAAAGTATCTTAATTTGTGAACTTTTCTATACCATTATGCTCCTCATTGAAATGTTGAGATGGAACCAGCATGTTGTGAGTCATATTTTCAATCATGTTAGTCTGAAATTTTTTCAAAATTTTCATATCTTGAAGTACCACGTCATGAAAATTTGGAACATCAATGGATGACTGCTCATTTTTCTGTGTTGTATCTACAAATTCATAATCCAGTGAAATAAAAGTATCTTAATTTGTGAACTTTTCTATACCATTATGCTCCTCATTGAAATGTTGAGATGGAACCAGCATGTTGTGAGTCATATTTTCAATCATGTTAGTCTGAAATTTTTTCAAAATTTTCATATCTTGAAGTACCACGTCATGAAAATTTGGAACATCAATGGATGACTGCTCATTTTTCTGTGTTGTATCTACAAATTCATAATCCAGTGAAATAAAAGTATCTTAATTTGTGAACTTTTCTATACCATTATGCTCCTCATTGAAATGTTGAGATGGAACCAGCATGTTGTGAGTCATATTTTCAATCATGTTAGTCTGAAATTTTTTCAAAATTTTCATATCTTGAAGTACCACGTCATGAAAATTTGGAACATCAATGGATGACTGCTCATTTTTCTGTGTTGTATCTACAAATTCATAATCCAGTGAAATAAAAGTATCTTAATTTGTGAACTTTTCTATACCATTATGCTCCTCATTGAAATGTTGAGATGGAACCAGCATGTTGTGAGTCATATTTTCAATCATGTTAGTCTGAAATTTTTTCAAAATTTTCATATCTTGAAGTACCACGTCATGAAAATTTGGAACATCAATGGATGACTGCTCATTTTTCTGTGTTGTATCTACAAATTCATAATCCAGTGAAATAAAAGTATCTTAATTTGTGAACTTTTCTATACCATTATGCTCCTCATTGAAATGTTGAGATGGAACCAGCATGTTGTGAGTCATATTTTCAATCATGTTAGTCTGAAATTTTTTCAAAATTTTCATATCTTGAAGTACCACGTCATGAAAATTTGGAACATCAATGGATGACTGCTCATTTTTCTGTGTTGTATCTACAAATTCATAATCCAGTGAAATAAAAGTATCTTAATTTGTGAACTTTTCTATACCATTATGCTCCTCATTGAAATGTTGAGATGGAACCAGCATGTTGTGAGTCATATTTTCAATCATGTTAGTCTGAAATTTTTTCAAAATTTTCATATCTTGAAGTACCACGTCATGAAAATTTGGAACATCAATGGATGACTGCTCATTTTTCTGTGTTGTATCTACAAATTCATAATCCAGTGAAATAAAAGTATCTTAATTTGTGAACTTTTCTATACCATTATGCTCCTCATTGAAATGTTGAGATGGAACCAGCATGTTGTGAGTCATATTTTCAATCATGTTAGTCTGAAATTTTTTCAAAATTTTCATATCTTGAAGTACCACGTCATGAAAATTTGGAACATCAATGGATGACTGCTCATTTTTCTGTGTTGTATCTACAAATTCATAATCCAGTGAAATAAAAGTATCTTAATTTGTGAACTTTTCTATACCATTATGCTCCTCATTGAAATGTTGAGATGGAACCAGCATGTTGTGAGTCATATTTTCAATCATGTTAGTCTGAAATTTTTTCAAAATTTTCATATCTTGAAGTACCACGTCATGAAAATTTGGAACATCAATGGATGACTGCTCATTTTTCTGTGTTGTATCTACAAATTCATAATCCAGTGAAATAAAAGTATCTTAATTTGTGAACTTTTCTATACCATTATGCTCCTCATTGAAATGTTGAGATGGAACCAGCATGTTGTGAGTCATATTTTCAATCATGTTAGTCTGAAATTTTTTCAAAATTTTCATATCTTGAAGTACCACGTCATGAAAATTTGGAACATCAATGGATGACTGCTCATTTTTCTGTGTTGTATCTACAAATTCATAATCCAGTGAAATAAAAGTATCTTAATTTGTGAACTTTTCTATACCATTATGCTCCTCATTGAAATGTTGAGATGGAACCAGCATGTTGTGAGTCATATTTTCAATCATGTTAGTCTGAAATTTTTTCAAAATTTTCATATCTTGAAGTACCACGTCATGAAAATTTGGAACATCAATGGATGACTGCTCATTTTTCTGTGTTGTATCTACAAATTCATAATCCAGTGAAATAAAAGTATCTTAATTTGTGAACTTTTCTATACCATTATGCTCCTCATTGAAATGTTGAGATGGAACCAGCATGTTGTGAGTCATATTTTCAATCATGTTAGTCTGAAATTTTTTCAAAATTTTCATATCTTGAAGTACCACGTCATGAAAATTTGGAACATCAATGGATGACTGCTCATTTTTCTGTGTTGTATCTACAAATTCATAATCCAGTGAAATAAAAGTATCTTAATTTGTGAACTTTTCTATACCATTATGCTCCTCATTGAAATGTTGAGATGGAACCAGCATGTTGTGAGTCATATTTTCAATCATGTTAGTCTGAAATTTTTTCAAAATTTTCATATCTTGAAGTACCACGTCATGAAAATTTGGAACATCAATGGATGACTGCTCATTTTTCTGTGTTGTATCTACAAATTCATAATCCAGTGAAATAAAAGTATCTTAATTTGTGAACTTTTCTATACCATTATGCTCCTCATTGAAATGTTGAGATGGAACCAGCATGTTGTGAGTCATATTTTCAATCATGTTAGTCTGAAATTTTTTCAAAATTTTCATATCTTGAAGTACCACGTCATGAAAATTTGGAACATCAATGGATGACTGCTCATTTTTCTGTGTTGTATCTACAAATTCATAATCCAGTGAAATAAAAGTATCTTAATTTGTGAACTTTTCTATACCATTATGCTCCTCATTGAAATGTTGAGATGGAACCAGCATGTTGTGAGTCATATTTTCAATCATGTTAGTCTGAAATTTTTTCAAAATTTTCATATCTTGAAGTACCACGTCATGAAAATTTGGAACATCAATGGATGACTGCTCATTTTTCTGTGTTGTATCTACAAATTCATAATCCAGTGAAATAAAAGTATCTTAGTTTGTGAACTTTTCTATACCATTATGCTCCTCATTGAAATGTTGAGATGGAACCAGCATGTTGTGAGTCATATTTTCAATCATGTTAGTCTGAAATTTTTTCAAAATTTTCATATCTTGAAGTACCACGTCATGAAAATTTGGAACATCAATGGATGACTGCTCATTTTTCTGTGTTGTATCTACAAATTCATAATCCAGTGAAATAAAAGTATCTTAGTTTGTGAACTTTTCTATACCATTATGCTCCTCATTGAAATGTTGAGATGGAACCAGCATGTTGTGAGTCATATTTTCAATCATGTTAGTCTGAAATTTTTTCAAAATTTTCATATCTTGAAGTACCACGTCATGAAAATTTGGAACATCAATGGATGACTGCTCATTTTTCTGTGTTGTATCTACAAATTCATAATCCAGTGAAATAAAAGTATCTTAATTTGTGAACTTTTCTATACCATTATGCTCCTCATTGAAATGTTGAGATGGAACCAGCATGTTGTGAGTCATATTTTCAATCATGTTAGTCTGAAATTTTTTCAAAATTTTCATATCTTGAAGTACCACGTCATGAAAATTTGGAACATCAATGGATGACTGCTCATTTTTCTGTGTTGTATCTACAAATTCATAATCCAGTGAAATAAAAGTATCTTAATTTGTGAACTTTTCTATACCATTATGCTCCTCATTGAAATGTTGAGATGGAACCAGCATGTTGTGAGTCATATTTTCAATCATGTTAGTCTGAAATTTTTTCAAAATTTTCATATCTTGAAGTACCACGTCATGAAAATTTGGAACATCAATGGATGACTGCTCATTTTTCTGTGTTGTATCTACAAATTCATAATCCAGTGAAATAAAAGTATCTTAATTTGTGAACTTTTCTATACCATTATGCTCCTCATTGAAATGTTGAGATGGAACCAGCATGTTGTGAGTCATATTTTCAATCATGTTAGTCTGAAATTTTTTCAAAATTTTCATATCTTGAAGTACCACGTCATGAAAATTTGGAACATCAATGGATGACTGCTCATTTTTCTGTGTTGTATCTACAAATTCATAATCCAGTGAAATAAAAGTATCTTAATTTGTGAACTTTTCTATACCATTATGCTCCTCATTGAAATGTTGAGATGGAACCAGCATGTTGTGAGTCATATTTTCAATCATGTTAGTCTGAAATTTTTTCAAAATTTTCATATCTTGAAGTACCACGTCATGAAAATTTGGAACATCAATGGATGACTGCTCATTTTTCTGTGTTGTATCTACAAATTCATAATCCAGTGAAATAAAAGTATCTTAATTTGTGAACTTTTCTATACCATTATGCTCCTCATTGAAATGTTGAGATGGAACCAGCATGTTGTGAGTCATATTTTCAATCATGTTAGTCTGAAATTTTTTCAAAATTTTCATATCTTGAAGTACCACGTCATGAAAATTTGGAACATCAATGGATGACTGCTCATTTTTCTGTGTTGTATCTACAAATTCATAATCCAGTGAAATAAAAGTATCTTAATTTGTGAACTTTTCTATACCATTATGCTCCTCATTGAAATGTTGAGATGGAACCAGCATGTTGTGAGTCATATTTTCAATCATGTTAGTCTGAAATTTTTTCAAAATTTTCATATCTTGAAGTACCACGTCATGAAAATTTGGAACATCAATGGATGACTGCTCATTTTTCTGTGTTGTATCTACAAATTCATAATCCAGTGAAATAAAAGTATCTTAGTTTGTGAACTTTTCTATACCATTATGCTCCTCATTGAAATGTTGAGATGGAACCAGCATGTTGTGAGTCATATTTTCAATCATGTTAGTCTGAAATTTTTTCAAAATTTTCATATCTTGAAGTACCACGTCATGAAAATTTGGAACATCAATGGATGACTGCTCATTTTTCTGTGTTGTATCTACAAATTCATAATCCAGTGAAATAAAAGTATCTTAGTTTGTGAACTTTTCTATACCATTATGCTCCTCATTGAAATGTTGAGATGGAACCAGCATGTTGTGAGTCATATTTTCAATCATGTTAGTCTGAAATTTTTTCAAAATTTTCATATCTTGAAGTACCACGTCATGAAAATTTGGAACATCAATGGATGACTGCTCATTTTTCTGTGTTGTATCTACAAATTCATAATCCAGTGAAATAAAAGTATCTTAATTTGTGAACTTTTCTATACCATTATGCTCCTCATTGAAATGTTGAGATGGAACCAGCATGTTGTGAGTCATATTTTCAATCATGTTAGTCTGAAATTTTTTCAAAATTTTCATATCTTGAAGTACCACGTCATGAAAATTTGGAACATCAATGGATGACTGCTCATTTTTCTGTGTTGTATCTACAAATTCATAATCCAGTGAAATAAAAGTATCTTAATTTGTGAACTTTTCTATACCATTATGCTCCTCATTGAAATGTTGAGATGGAACCAGCATGTTGTGAGTCATATTTTCAATCATGTTAGTCTGAAATTTTTTCAAAATTTTCATATCTTGAAGTACCACGTCATGAAAATTTGGAACATCAATGGATGACTGCTCATTTTTCTGTGTTGTATCTACAAATTCATAATCCAGTGAAATAAAAGTATCTTAATTTGTGAACTTTTCTATACCATTATGCTCCTCATTGAAATGTTGAGATGGAACCAGCATGTTGTGAGTCATATTTTCAATCATGTTAGTCTGAAATTTTTTCAAAATTTTCATATCTTGAAGTACCACGTCATGAAAATTTGGAACATCAATGGATGACTGCTCATTTTTCTGTGTTGTATCTACAAATTCATAATCCAGTGAAATAAAAGTATCTTAATTTGTGAACTTTTCTATACCATTATGCTCCTCATTGAAATGTTGAGATGGAACCAGCATGTTGTGAGTCATATTTTCAATCATGTTAGTCTGAAATTTTTTCAAAATTTTCATATCTTGAAGTACCACGTCATGAAAATTTGGAACATCAATGGATGACTGCTCATTTTTCTGTGTTGTATCTACAAATTCATAATCCAGTGAAATAAAAGTATCTTAATTTGTGAACTTTTCTATACCATTATGCTCCTCATTGAAATGTTGAGATGGAACCAGCATGTTGTGAGTCATATTTTCAATCATGTTAGTCTGAAATTTTTTCAAAATTTTCATATCTTGAAGTACCACGTCATGAAAATTTGGAACATCAATGGATGACTGCTCATTTTTCTGTGTTGTATCTACAAATTCATAATCCAGTGAAATAAAAGTATCTTAATTTGTGAACTTTTCTATACCATTATGCTCCTCATTGAAATGTTGAGATGGAACCAGCATGTTGTGAGTCATATTTTCAATCATGTTAGTCTGAAATTTTTTCAAAATTTTCATATCTTGAAGTACCACGTCATGAAAATTTGGAACATCAATGGATGACTGCTCATTTTTCTGTGTTGTATCTACAAATTCATAATCCAGTGAAATAAAAGTATCTTAGTTTGTGAACTTTTCTATACCATTATGCTCCTCATTGAAATGTTGAGATGGAACCAGCATGTTGTGAGTCATATTTTCAATCATGTTAGTCTGAAATTTTTTCAAAATTTTCATATCTTGAAGTACCACGTCATGAAAATTTGGAACATCAATGGATGACTGCTCATTTTTCTGTGTTGTATCTACAAATTCATAATCCAGTGAAATAAAAGTATCTTAATTTGTGAACTTTTCTATACCATTATGCTCCTCATTGAAATGTTGAGATGGAACCAGCATGTTGTGAGTCATATTTTCAATCATGTTAGTCTGAAATTTTTTCAAAATTTTCATATCTTGAAGTACCACGTCATGAAAATTTGGAACATCAATGGATGACTGCTCATTTTTCTGTGTTGTATCTACAAATTCATAATCCAGTGAAATAAAAGTATCTTAATTTGTGAACTTTTCTATACCATTATGCTCCTCATTGAAATGTTGAGATGGAACCAGCATGTTGTGAGTCATATTTTCAATCATGTTAGTCTGAAATTTTTTCAAAATTTTCATATCTTGAAGTACCACGTCATGAAAATTTGGAACATCAATGGATGACTGCTCATTTTTCTGTGTTGTATCTACAAATTCATAATCCAGTGAAATAAAAGTATCTTAATTTGTGAACTTTTCTATACCATTATGCTCCTCATTGAAATGTTGAGATGGAACCAGCATGTTGTGAGTCATATTTTCAATCATGTTAGTCTGAAATTTTTTCAAAATTTTCATATCTTGAAGTACCACGTCATGAAAATTTGGAACATCAATGGATGACTGCTCATTTTTCTGTGTTGTATCTACAAATTCATAATCCAGTGAAATAAAAGTATCTTAATTTGTGAACTTTTCTATACCATTATGCTCCTCATTGAAATGTTGAGATGGAACCAGCATGTTGTGAGTCATATTTTCAATCATGTTAGTCTGAAATTTTTTCAAAATTTTCATATCTTGAAGTACCACGTCATGAAAATTTGGAACATCAATGGATGACTGCTCATTTTTCTGTGTTGTATCTACAAATTCATAATCCAGTGAAATAAAAGTATCTTAATTTGTGAACTTTTCTATACCATTATGCTCCTCATTGAAATGTTGAGATGGAACCAGCATGTTGTGAGTCATATTTTCAATCATGTTAGTCTGAAATTTTTTCAAAATTTTCATATCTTGAAGTACCACGTCATGAAAATTTGGAACATCAATGGATGACTGCTCATTTTTCTGTGTTGTATCTACAAATTCATAATCCAGTGAAATAAAAGTATCTTAATTTGTGAACTTTTCTATACCATTATGCTCCTCATTGAAATGTTGAGATGGAACCAGCATGTTGTGAGTCATATTTTCAATCATGTTAGTCTGAAATTTTTTCAAAATTTTCATATCTTGAAGTACCACGTCATGAAAATTTGGAACATCAATGGATGACTGCTCATTTTTCTGTGTTGTATCTACAAATTCATAATCCAGTGAAATAAAAGTATCTTAATTTGTGAACTTTTCTATACCATTATGCTCCTCATTGAAATGTTGAGATGGAACCAGCATGTTGTGAGTCATATTTTCAATCATGTTAGTCTGAAATTTTTTCAAAATTTTCATATCTTGAAGTACCACGTCATGAAAATTTGGAACATCAATGGATGACTGCTCATTTTTCTGTGTTGTATCTACAAATTCATAATCCAGTGAAATAAAAGTATCTTAATTTGTGAACTTTTCTATACCATTATGCTCCTCATTGAAATGTTGAGATGGAACCAGCATGTTGTGAGTCATATTTTCAATCATGTTAGTCTGAAATTTTTTCAAAATTTTCATATCTTGAAGTACCACGTCATGAAAATTTGGAACATCAATGGATGACTGCTCATTTTTCTGTGTTGTATCTACAAATTCATAATCCAGTGAAATAAAAGTATCTTAATTTGTGAACTTTTCTATACCATTATGCTCCTCATTGAAATGTTGAGATGGAACCAGCATGTTGTGAGTCATATTTTCAATCATGTTAGTCTGAAATTTTTTCAAAATTTTCATATCTTGAAGTACCACGTCATGAAAATTTGGAACATCAATGGATGACTGCTCATTTTTCTGTGTTGTATCTACAAATTCATAATCCAGTGAAATAAAAGTATCTTAATTTGTGAACTTTTCTATACCATTATGCTCCTCATTGAAATGTTGAGATGGAACCAGCATGTTGTGAGTCATATTTTCAATCATGTTAGTCTGAAATTTTTTCAAAATTTTCATATCTTGAAGTACCACGTCATGAAAATTTGGAACATCAATGGATGACTGCTCATTTTTCTGTGTTGTATCTACAAATTCATAATCCAGTGAAATAAAAGTATCTTAATTTGTGAACTTTTCTATACCATTATGCTCCTCATTGAAATGTTGAGATGGAACCAGCATGTTGTGAGTCATATTTTCAATCATGTTAGTCTGAAATTTTTTCAAAATTTTCATATCTTGAAGTACCACGTCATGAAAATTTGGAACATCAATGGATGACTGCTCATTTTTCTGTGTTGTATCTACAAATTCATAATCCAGTGAAATAAAAGTATCTTAATTTGTGAACTTTTCTATACCATTATGCTCCTCATTGAAATGTTGAGATGGAACCAGCATGTTGTGAGTCATATTTTCAATCATGTTAGTCTGAAATTTTTTCAAAATTTTCATATCTTGAAGTACCACGTCATGAAAATTTGGAACATCAATGGATGACTGCTCATTTTTCTGTGTTGTATCTACAAATTCATAATCCAGTGAAATAAAAGTATCTTAGTTTGTGAACTTTTCTATACCATTATGCTCCTCATTGAAATGTTGAGATGGAACCAGCATGTTGTGAGTCATATTTTCAATCATGTTAGTCTGAAATTTTTTCAAAATTTTCATATCTTGAAGTACCACGTCATGAAAATTTGGAACATCAATGGATGACTGCTCATTTTTCTGTGTTGTATCTACAAATTCATAATCCAGTGAAATAAAAGTATCTTAATTTGTGAACTTTTCTATACCATTATGCTCCTCATTGAAATGTTGAGATGGAACCAGCATGTTGTGAGTCATATTTTCAATCATGTTAGTCTGAAATTTTTTCAAAATTTTCATATCTTGAAGTACCACGTCATGAAAATTTGGAACATCAATGGATGACTGCTCATTTTTCTGTGTTGTATCTACAAATTCATAATCCAGTGAAATAAAAGTATCTTAATTTGTGAACTTTTCTATACCATTATGCTCCTCATTGAAATGTTGAGATGGAACCAGCATGTTGTGAGTCATATTTTCAATCATGTTAGTCTGAAATTTTTTCAAAATTTTCATATCTTGAAGTACCACGTCATGAAAATTTGGAACATCAATGGATGACTGCTCATTTTTCTGTGTTGTATCTACAAATTCATAATCCAGTGAAATAAAAGTATCTTAATTTGTGAACTTTTCTATACCATTATGCTCCTCATTGAAATGTTGAGATGGAACCAGCATGTTGTGAGTCATATTTTCAATCATGTTAGTCTGAAATTTTTTCAAAATTTTCATATCTTGAAGTACCACGTCATGAAAATTTGGAACATCAATGGATGACTGCTCATTTTTCTGTGTTGTATCTACAAATTCATAATCCAGTGAAATAAAAGTATCTTAATTTGTGAACTTTTCTATACCATTATGCTCCTCATTGAAATGTTGAGATGGAACCAGCATGTTGTGAGTCATATTTTCAATCATGTTAGTCTGAAATTTTTTCAAAATTTTCATATCTTGAAGTACCACGTCATGAAAATTTGGAACATCAATGGATGACTGCTCATTTTTCTGTGTTGTATCTACAAATTCATAATCCAGTGAAATAAAAGTATCTTAATTTGTGAACTTTTCTATACCATTATGCTCCTCATTGAAATGTTGAGATGGAACCAGCATGTTGTGAGTCATATTTTCAATCATGTTAGTCTGAAATTTTTTCAAAATTTTCATATCTTGAAGTACCACGTCATGAAAATTTGGAACATCAATGGATGACTGCTCATTTTTCTGTGTTGTATCTACAAATTCATAATCCAGTGAAATAAAAGTATCTTAATTTGTGAACTTTTCTATACCATTATGCTCCTCATTGAAATGTTGAGATGGAACCAGCATGTTGTGAGTCATATTTTCAATCATGTTAGTCTGAAATTTTTTCAAAATTTTCATATCTTGAAGTACCACGTCATGAAAATTTGGAACATCAATGGATGACTGCTCATTTTTCTGTGTTGTATCTACAAATTCATAATCCAGTGAAATAAAAGTATCTTAATTTGTGAACTTTTCTATACCATTATGCTCCTCATTGAAATGTTGAGATGGAACCAGCATGTTGTGAGTCATATTTTCAATCATGTTAGTCTGAAATTTTTTCAAAATTTTCATATCTTGAAGTACCACGTCATGAAAATTTGGAACATCAATGGATGACTGCTCATTTTTCTGTGTTGTATCTACAAATTCATAATCCAGTGAAATAAAAGTATCTTAATTTGTGAACTTTTCTATACCATTATGCTCCTCATTGAAATGTTGAGATGGAACCAGCATGTTGTGAGTCATATTTTCAATCATGTTAGTCTGAAATTTTTTCAAAATTTTCATATCTTGAAGTACCACGTCATGAAAATTTGGAACATCAATGGATGACTGCTCATTTTTCTGTGTTGTATCTACAAATTCATAATCCAGTGAAATAAAAGTATCTTAGTTTGTGAACTTTTCTATACCATTATGCTCCTCATTGAAATGTTGAGATGGAACCAGCATGTTGTGAGTCATATTTTCAATCATGTTAGTCTGAAATTTTTTCAAAATTTTCATATCTTGAAGTACCACGTCATGAAAATTTGGAACATCAATGGATGACTGCTCATTTTTCTGTGTTGTATCTACAAATTCATAATCCAGTGAAATAAAAGTATCTTAATTTGTGAACTTTTCTATACCATTATGCTCCTCATTGAAATGTTGAGATGGAACCAGCATGTTGTGAGTCATATTTTCAATCATGTTAGTCTGAAATTTTTTCAAAATTTTCATATCTTGAAGTACCACGTCATGAAAATTTGGAACATCAATGGATGACTGCTCATTTTTCTGTGTTGTATCTACAAATTCATAATCCAGTGAAATAAAAGTATCTTAATTTGTGAACTTTTCTATACCATTATGCTCCTCATTGAAATGTTGAGATGGAACCAGCATGTTGTGAGTCATATTTTCAATCATGTTAGTCTGAAATTTTTTCAAAATTTTCATATCTTGAAGTACCACGTCATGAAAATTTGGAACATCAATGGATGACTGCTCATTTTTCTGTGTTGTATCTACAAATTCATAATCCAGTGAAATAAAAGTATCTTAATTTGTGAACTTTTCTATACCATTATGCTCCTCATTGAAATGTTGAGATGGAACCAGCATGTTGTGAGTCATATTTTCAATCATGTTAGTCTGAAATTTTTTCAAAATTTTCATATCTTGAAGTACCACGTCATGAAAATTTGGAACATCAATGGATGACTGCTCATTTTTCTGTGTTGTATCTACAAATTCATAATCCAGTGAAATAAAAGTATCTTAATTTGTGAACTTTTCTATACCATTATGCTCCTCATTGAAATGTTGAGATGGAACCAGCATGTTGTGAGTCATATTTTCAATCATGTTAGTCTGAAATTTTTTCAAAATTTTCATATCTTGAAGTACCACGTCATGAAAATTTGGAACATCAATGGATGACTGCTCATTTTTCTGTGTTGTATCTACAAATTCATAATCCAGTGAAATAAAAGTATCTTAGTTTGTGAACTTTTCTATACCATTATGCTCCTCATTGAAATGTTGAGATGGAACCAGCATGTTGTGAGTCATATTTTCAATCATGTTAGTCTGAAATTTTTTCAAAATTTTCATATCTTGAAGTACCACGTCATGAAAATTTGGAACATCAATGGATGACTGCTCATTTTTCTGTGTTGTATCTACAAATTCATAATCCAGTGAAATAAAAGTATCTTAGTTTGTGAACTTTTCTATACCATTATGCTCCTCATTGAAATGTTGAGATGGAACCAGCATGTTGTGAGTCATATTTTCAATCATGTTAGTCTGAAATTTTTTCAAAATTTTCATATCTTGAAGTACCACGTCATGAAAATTTGGAACATCAATGGATGACTGCTCATTTTTCTGTGTTGTATCTACAAATTCATAATCCAGTGAAATAAAAGTATCTTAATTTGTGAACTTTTCTATACCATTATGCTCCTCATTGAAATGTTGAGATGGAACCAGCATGTTGTGAGTCATATTTTCAATCATGTTAGTCTGAAATTTTTTCAAAATTTTCATATCTTGAAGTACCACGTCATGAAAATTTGGAACATCAATGGATGACTGCTCATTTTTCTGTGTTGTATCTACAAATTCATAATCCAGTGAAATAAAAGTATCTTAATTTGTGAACTTTTCTATACCATTATGCTCCTCATTGAAATGTTGAGATGGAACCAGCATGTTGTGAGTCATATTTTCAATCATGTTAGTCTGAAATTTTTTCAAAATTTTCATATCTTGAAGTACCACGTCATGAAAATTTGGAACATCAATGGATGACTGCTCATTTTTCTGTGTTGTATCTACAAATTCATAATCCAGTGAAATAAAAGTATCTTAATTTGTGAACTTTTCTATACCATTATGCTCCTCATTGAAATGTTGAGATGGAACCAGCATGTTGTGAGTCATATTTTCAATCATGTTAGTCTGAAATTTTTTCAAAATTTTCATATCTTGAAGTACCACGTCATGAAAATTTGGAACATCAATGGATGACTGCTCATTTTTCTGTGTTGTATCTACAAATTCATAATCCAGTGAAATAAAAGTATCTTAATTTGTGAACTTTTCTATACCATTATGCTCCTCATTGAAATGTTGAGATGGAACCAGCATGTTGTGAGTCATATTTTCAATCATGTTAGTCTGAAATTTTTTCAAAATTTTCATATCTTGAAGTACCACGTCATGAAAATTTGGAACATCAATGGATGACTGCTCATTTTTCTGTGTTGTATCTACAAATTCATAATCCAGTGAAATAAAAGTATCTTAATTTGTGAACTTTTCTATACCATTATGCTCCTCATTGAAATGTTGAGATGGAACCAGCATGTTGTGAGTCATATTTTCAATCATGTTAGTCTGAAATTTTTTCAAAATTTTCATATCTTGAAGTACCACGTCATGAAAATTTGGAACATCAATGGATGACTGCTCATTTTTCTGTGTTGTATCTACAAATTCATAATCCAGTGAAATAAAAGTATCTTAATTTGTGAACTTTTCTATACCATTATGCTCCTCATTGAAATGTTGAGATGGAACCAGCATGTTGTGAGTCATATTTTCAATCATGTTAGTCTGAAATTTTTTCAAAATTTTCATATCTTGAAGTACCACGTCATGAAAATTTGGAACATCAATGGATGACTGCTCATTTTTCTGTGTTGTATCTACAAATTCATAATCCAGTGAAATAAAAGTATCTTAATTTGTGAACTTTTCTATACCATTATGCTCCTCATTGAAATGTTGAGATGGAACCAGCATGTTGTGAGTCATATTTTCAATCATGTTAGTCTGAAATTTTTTCAAAATTTTCATATCTTGAAGTACCACGTCATGAAAATTTGGAACATCAATGGATGACTGCTCATTTTTCTGTGTTGTATCTACAAATTCATAATCCAGTGAAATAAAAGTATCTTAATTTGTGAACTTTTCTATACCATTATGCTCCTCATTGAAATGTTGAGATGGAACCAGCATGTTGTGAGTCATATTTTCAATCATGTTAGTCTGAAATTTTTTCAAAATTTTCATATCTTGAAGTACCACGTCATGAAAATTTGGAACATCAATGGATGACTGCTCATTTTTCTGTGTTGTATCTACAAATTCATAATCCAGTGAAATAAAAGTATCTTAATTTGTGAACTTTTCTATACCATTATGCTCCTCATTGAAATGTTGAGATGGAACCAGCATGTTGTGAGTCATATTTTCAATCATGTTAGTCTGAAATTTTTTCAAAATTTTCATATCTTGAAGTACCACGTCATGAAAATTTGGAACATCAATGGATGACTGCTCATTTTTCTGTGTTGTATCTACAAATTCATAATCCAGTGAAATAAAAGTATCTTAATTTGTGAACTTTTCTATACCATTATGCTCCTCATTGAAATGTTGAGATGGAACCAGCATGTTGTGAGTCATATTTTCAATCATGTTAGTCTGAAATTTTTTCAAAATTTTCATATCTTGAAGTACCACGTCATGAAAATTTGGAACATCAATGGATGACTGCTCATTTTTCTGTGTTGTATCTACAAATTCATAATCCAGTGAAATAAAAGTATCTTAATTTGTGAACTTTTCTATACCATTATGCTCCTCATTGAAATGTTGAGATGGAACCAGCATGTTGTGAGTCATATTTTCAATCATGTTAGTCTGAAATTTTTTCAAAATTTTCATATCTTGAAGTACCACGTCATGAAAATTTGGAACATCAATGGATGACTGCTCATTTTTCTGTGTTGTATCTACAAATTCATAATCCAGTGAAATAAAAGTATCTTAATTTGTGAACTTTTCTATACCATTATGCTCCTCATTGAAATGTTGAGATGGAACCAGCATGTTGTGAGTCATATTTTCAATCATGTTAGTCTGAAATTTTTTCAAAATTTTCATATCTTGAAGTACCACGTCATGAAAATTTGGAACATCAATGGATGACTGCTCATTTTTCTGTGTTGTATCTACAAATTCATAATCCAGTGAAATAAAAGTATCTTAGTTTGTGAACTTTTCTATACCATTATGCTCCTCATTGAAATGTTGAGATGGAACCAGCATGTTGTGAGTCATATTTTCAATCATGTTAGTCTGAAATTTTTTCAAAATTTTCATATCTTGAAGTACCACGTCATGAAAATTTGGAACATCAATGGATGACTGCTCATTTTTCTGTGTTGTATCTACAAATTCATAATCCAGTGAAATAAAAGTATCTTAATTTGTGAACTTTTCTATACCATTATGCTCCTCATTGAAATGTTGAGATGGAACCAGCATGTTGTGAGTCATATTTTCAATCATGTTAGTCTGAAATTTTTTCAAAATTTTCATATCTTGAAGTACCACGTCATGAAAATTTGGAACATCAATGGATGACTGCTCATTTTTCTGTGTTGTATCTACAAATTCATAATCCAGTGAAATAAAAGTATCTTAATTTGTGAACTTTTCTATACCATTATGCTCCTCATTGAAATGTTGAGATGGAACCAGCATGTTGTGAGTCATATTTTCAATCATGTTAGTCTGAAATTTTTTCAAAATTTTCATATCTTGAAGTACCACGTCATGAAAATTTGGAACATCAATGGATGACTGCTCATTTTTCTGTGTTGTATCTACAAATTCATAATCCAGTGAAATAAAAGTATCTTAATTTGTGAACTTTTCTATACCATTATGCTCCTCATTGAAATGTTGAGATGGAACCAGCATGTTGTGAGTCATATTTTCAATCATGTTAGTCTGAAATTTTTTCAAAATTTTCATATCTTGAAGTACCACGTCATGAAAATTTGGAACATCAATGGATGACTGCTCATTTTTCTGTGTTGTATCTACAAATTCATAATCCAGTGAAATAAAAGTATCTTAATTTGTGAACTTTTCTATACCATTATGCTCCTCATTGAAATGTTGAGATGGAACCAGCATGTTGTGAGTCATATTTTCAATCATGTTAGTCTGAAATTTTTTCAAAATTTTCATATCTTGAAGTACCACGTCATGAAAATTTGGAACATCAATGGATGACTGCTCATTTTTCTGTGTTGTATCTACAAATTCATAATCCAGTGAAATAAAAGTATCTTAATTTGTGAACTTTTCTATACCATTATGCTCCTCATTGAAATGTTGAGATGGAACCAGCATGTTGTGAGTCATATTTTCAATCATGTTAGTCTGAAATTTTTTCAAAATTTTCATATCTTGAAGTACCACGTCATGAAAATTTGGAACATCAATGGATGACTGCTCATTTTTCTGTGTTGTATCTACAAATTCATAATCCAGTGAAATAAAAGTATCTTAATTTGTGAACTTTTCTATACCATTATGCTCCTCATTGAAATGTTGAGATGGAACCAGCATGTTGTGAGTCATATTTTCAATCATGTTAGTCTGAAATTTTTTCAAAATTTTCATATCTTGAAGTACCACGTCATGAAAATTTGGAACATCAATGGATGACTGCTCATTTTTCTGTGTTGTATCTACAAATTCATAATCCAGTGAAATAAAAGTATCTTAATTTGTGAACTTTTCTATACCATTATGCTCCTCATTGAAATGTTGAGATGGAACCAGCATGTTGTGAGTCATATTTTCAATCATGTTAGTCTGAAATTTTTTCAAAATTTTCATATCTTGAAGTACCACGTCATGAAAATTTGGAACATCAATGGATGACTGCTCATTTTTCTGTGTTGTATCTACAAATTCATAATCCAGTGAAATAAAAGTATCTTAATTTGTGAACTTTTCTATACCATTATGCTCCTCATTGAAATGTTGAGATGGAACCAGCATGTTGTGAGTCATATTTTCAATCATGTTAGTCTGAAATTTTTTCAAAATTTTCATATCTTGAAGTACCACGTCATGAAAATTTGGAACATCAATGGATGACTGCTCATTTTTCTGTGTTGTATCTACAAATTCATAATCCAGTGAAATAAAAGTATCTTAGTTTGTGAACTTTTCTATACCATTATGCTCCTCATTGAAATGTTGAGATGGAACCAGCATGTTGTGAGTCATATTTTCAATCATGTTAGTCTGAAATTTTTTCAAAATTTTCATATCTTGAAGTACCACGTCATGAAAATTTGGAACATCAATGGATGACTGCTCATTTTTCTGTGTTGTATCTACAAATTCATAATCCAGTGAAATAAAAGTATCTTAGTTTGTGAACTTTTCTATACCATTATGCTCCTCATTGAAATGTTGAGATGGAACCAGCATGTTGTGAGTCATATTTTCAATCATGTTAGTCTGAAATTTTTTCAAAATTTTCATATCTTGAAGTACCACGTCATGAAAATTTGGAACATCAATGGATGACTGCTCATTTTTCTGTGTTGTATCTACAAATTCATAATCCAGTGAAATAAAAGTATCTTAATTTGTGAACTTTTCTATACCATTATGCTCCTCATTGAAATGTTGAGATGGAACCAGCATGTTGTGAGTCATATTTTCAATCATGTTAGTCTGAAATTTTTTCAAAATTTTCATATCTTGAAGTACCACGTCATGAAAATTTGGAACATCAATGGATGACTGCTCATTTTTCTGTGTTGTATCTACAAATTCATAATCCAGTGAAATAAAAGTATCTTAATTTGTGAACTTTTCTATACCATTATGCTCCTCATTGAAATGTTGAGATGGAACCAGCATGTTGTGAGTCATATTTTCAATCATGTTAGTCTGAAATTTTTTCAAAATTTTCATATCTTGAAGTACCACGTCATGAAAATTTGGAACATCAATGGATGACTGCTCATTTTTCTGTGTTGTATCTACAAATTCATAATCCAGTGAAATAAAAGTATCTTAATTTGTGAACTTTTCTATACCATTATGCTCCTCATTGAAATGTTGAGATGGAACCAGCATGTTGTGAGTCATATTTTCAATCATGTTAGTCTGAAATTTTTTCAAAATTTTCATATCTTGAAGTACCACGTCATGAAAATTTGGAACATCAATGGATGACTGCTCATTTTTCTGTGTTGTATCTACAAATTCATAATCCAGTGAAATAAAAGTATCTTAATTTGTGAACTTTTCTATACCATTATGCTCCTCATTGAAATGTTGAGATGGAACCAGCATGTTGTGAGTCATATTTTCAATCATGTTAGTCTGAAATTTTTTCAAAATTTTCATATCTTGAAGTACCACGTCATGAAAATTTGGAACATCAATGGATGACTGCTCATTTTTCTGTGTTGTATCTACAAATTCATAATCCAGTGAAATAAAAGTATCTTAATTTGTGAACTTTTCTATACCATTATGCTCCTCATTGAAATGTTGAGATGGAACCAGCATGTTGTGAGTCATATTTTCAATCATGTTAGTCTGAAATTTTTTCAAAATTTTCATATCTTGAAGTACCACGTCATGAAAATTTGGAACATCAATGGATGACTGCTCATTTTTCTGTGTTGTATCTACAAATTCATAATCCAGTGAAATAAAAGTATCTTAATTTGTGAACTTTTCTATACCATTATGCTCCTCATTGAAATGTTGAGATGGAACCAGCATGTTGTGAGTCATATTTTCAATCATGTTAGTCTGAAATTTTTTCAAAATTTTCATATCTTGAAGTACCACGTCATGAAAATTTGGAACATCAATGGATGACTGCTCATTTTTCTGTGTTGTATCTACAAATTCATAATCCAGTGAAATAAAAGTATCTTAGTTTGTGAACTTTTCTATACCATTATGCTCCTCATTGAAATGTTGAGATGGAACCAGCATGTTGTGAGTCATATTTTCAATCATGTTAGTCTGAAATTTTTTCAAAATTTTCATATCTTGAAGTACCACGTCATGAAAATTTGGAACATCAATGGATGACTGCTCATTTTTCTGTGTTGTATCTACAAATTCATAATCCAGTGAAATAAAAGTATCTTAATTTGTGAACTTTTCTATACCATTATGCTCCTCATTGAAATGTTGAGATGGAACCAGCATGTTGTGAGTCATATTTTCAATCATGTTAGTCTGAAATTTTTTCAAAATTTTCATATCTTGAAGTACCACGTCATGAAAATTTGGAACATCAATGGATGACTGCTCATTTTTCTGTGTTGTATCTACAAATTCATAATCCAGTGAAATAAAAGTATCTTAATTTGTGAACTTTTCTATACCATTATGCTCCTCATTGAAATGTTGAGATGGAACCAGCATGTTGTGAGTCATATTTTCAATCATGTTAGTCTGAAATTTTTTCAAAATTTTCATATCTTGAAGTACCACGTCATGAAAATTTGGAACAT
Source organism: Lathyrus oleraceus (assembly GCF_024323335.1). Lineage (NCBI taxonomy): Eukaryota > Viridiplantae > Streptophyta > Magnoliopsida > Fabales > Fabaceae > Lathyrus > Lathyrus oleraceus. The sequence goes on along the minus strand of NW_026112626.1, from coordinate 14,027 downwards.
CAATGGATGACTGCTCATTTTTCTGTGTTGTATCTACAAATTCATAATCCAGTGAAATAAAAGTATCTTAATTTGTGAACTTTTCTATACCATTATGCTCCTCATTGAAATGTTGAGATGGAACCAGCATGTTGTGAGTCATATTTTCAATCATGTTAGTCTGAAATTTTTTCAAAATTTTCATATCTTGAAGTACCACGTCATGAAAATTTGGAACATCAATGGATGACTGCTCATTTTTCTGTGTTGTATCTACAAATTCATAATCCAGTGAAATAAAAGTATCTTAATTTGTGAACTTTTCTATACCATTATGCTCCTCATTGAAATGTTGAGATGGAACCAGCATGTTGTGAGTCATATTTTCAATCATGTTAGTCTGAAATTTTTTCAAAAATTTCATATCTTGAAGTACCACGTCATGAAAATTTGGAACATCAATGGATGACTGCTCATTTTTCTGTGTTGTATCTACAAATTCATAATCCAGTGAAATAAAAGTATCTTAATTTGTGAACTTTTCTATACCATTATGCTCCTCATTGAAATGTTGAGATGGAACCAGCATGTTGTGAGTCATATTTTCAATCATGTTAGTCTGAAATTTTTTCAAAATTTTCATATCTTGAAGTACCACGTCATGAAAATTTGGAACATCAATGGATGACTGCTCATTTTTCTGTGTTGTATCTACAAATTCATAATCCAGTGAAATAAAAGTATCTTAATTTGTGAACTTTTCTATACCATTATGCTCCTCATTGAAATGTTGAGATGGAACCAGCATGTTGTGAGTCATATTTTCAATCATGTTAGTCTGAAATTTTTTCAAAATTTTCATATCTTGAAGTACCACGTCATGAAAATTTGGAACATCAATGGATGACTGCTCATTTTTCTGTGTTGTATCTACAAATTCATAATCCAGTGAAATAAAAGTATCTTAATTTGTGAACTTTTCTATACCATTATGCTCCTCATTGAAATGTTGAGATGGAACCAGCATGTTGTGAGTCATATTTTCAATCATGTTAGTCTGAAATTTTTTCAAAATTTTCATATCTTGAAGTACCACGTCATGAAAATTTGGAACATCAATGGATGACTGCTCATTTTTCTGTGTTGTATCTACAAATTCATAATCCAGTGAAATAAAAGTATCTTAGTTTGTGAACTTTTCTATACCATTATGCTCCTCATTGAAATGTTGAGATGGAACCAGCATGTTGTGAGTCATATTTTCAATCATGTTAGTCTGAAATTTTTTCAAAATTTTCATATCTTGAAGTACCACGTCATGAAAATTTGGAACATCAATGGATGACTGCTCATTTTTCTGTGTTGTATCTACAAATTCATAATCCAGTGAAATAAAAGTATCTTAATTTGTGAACTTTTCTATACCATTATGCTCCTCATTGAAATGTTGAGATGGAACCAGCATGTTGTGAGTCATATTTTCAATCATGTTAGTCTGAATTTTTTCAAAATTTTCATATCTTGAAGTACCACGTCATGAAAATTTGGAACATCAATGGATGACTGCTCATTTTTCTGTGTTGTATCTACAAATTCATAATCCAGTGAAATAAAAGTATCTTAATTTGTGAACTTTTCTATACCATTATGCTCCTCATTGAAATGTTGAGATGGAACCAGCATGTTGTGAGTCATATTTTCAATCATGTTAGTCTGAAATTTTTTCAAAATTTTCATATCTTGAAGTACCACGTCATGAAAATTTGGAACATCAATGGATGACTGCTCATTTTTCTGTGTTGTATCTACAAATTCATAATCCAGTGAAATAAAAGTATCTTAGTTTGTGAACTTTTCTACACCATTATGCTCCTCATTGAAATGTTGAGATGGAACCAGCATGTTGTGAGTCATATTTTCAATCATGTTAGTCTGAAATTTTTTCAAAATTTTCATATCTTGAAGTACCACGTCATGAAAATTTGGAACATCAATGGATGACTGCTCATTTTTCTGTGTTGTATCTACAAATTCATAATCCAGTGAAATAAAAGTATCTTAATTTGTGAACTTTTCTATACCATTATGCTCCTCATTGAAATGTTGAGATGGAACCAGCATGTTGTGAGTCATATTTTCAATCATGTTAGTCTGAAATTTTTTCAAAATTTTCATATCTTGAAGTACCACGTCATGAAAATTTGGAACATCAATGGATGACTGCTCATTTTTCTGTGTTGTATCTACAAATTCATAATCCAGTGAAATAAAAGTATCTTAGTTTGTGAACTTTTCTACACCATTATGCTCCTCATTGAAATGTTGAGATGGAACCAGCATGTTGTGAGTCATATTTTCAATCATGTTAGTCTGAAATTTTTTCAAAATTTTCATATCTTGAAGTACCACGTCATGAAAATTTGGAACATCAATGGATGACTGCTCATTTTTCTGTGTTGTATCTACAAATTCATAATCCAGTGAAATAAAAGTATCTTAGTTTGTGAACTTTTCTACACCATTATGCTCCTCATTGAAATGTTGAGATGGAACCAGCATGTTGTGAGTCATATTTTCAATCATGTTAGTCTGAAATTTTTTCAAAATTTTCATATCTTGAAGTACCACGTCATGAAAATTTGGAACATCAATGGATGACTGCTCATTTTTCTGTGTTGTATCTACAAATTCATAATCCAGTGAAATAAAAGTATCTTAATTTGTGAACATTTCTATACCATTATGCTCCTCATTGAAATGTTGAGATGGAACCAGCATGTTGTGAGTCATATTTTCAATCATGTTAGTCTGAAATTTTTTCAAAATTTTCATATCTTGAAGTACCACGTCATGAAAATTTGGAACATCAATGGATGACTGCTCATTTTTCTGTGTTGTATCTACAAATTCATAATCCAGTGAAATAAAAGTATCTTAATTTGTGAACTTTTCTATACCATTATGCTCCTCATTGAAATGTTGAGATGGAACCAGCATGTTGTGAGTCATATTTTCAATCATGTTAGTCTGAAATTTTTTCAAAATTTTCATATCTTGAAGTACCACGTCATGAAAATTTGGAACATCAATGGATGACTGCTCATTTTTCTGTGTTGTATCTACAAATTCATAATCCAGTGAAATAAAAGTATCTTAATTTGTGAACTTTTCTATACCATTATGCTCCTCATTGAAATGTTGAGATGGAACCAGCATGTTGTGAGTCATATTTTCAATCATGTTAGTCTGAAATTTTTTCAAAAATTTCATATCTTGAAGTACCACGTCATGAAAATTTGGAACATCAATGGATGACTGCTCATTTTTCTGTGTTGTATCTACAAATTCATAATCCAGTAAATAAAAGTATCTTAATTTGTGAACTTTTCTATACCATTATGCTCCTCATTGAAATGTTGAGATGGAACCAGCATGTTGTGAGTCATATTTTCAATCATGTTAGTCTGAAATTTTTTCAAAATTTTCATATCTTGAAGTACCACGTCATGAAAATTTGGAACATCAATGGATGACTGCTCATTTTTCTGTGTTGTATCTACAAATTCATAATCCAGTGAAATAAAAGTATCTTAATTTGTGAACTTTTCTATACCATTATGCTCCTCATTGAAATGTTGAGATGGAACCAGCATGTTGTGAGTCATATTTTCAATCATGTTAGTCTGAAATTTTTTCAAAATTTTCATATCTTGAAGTACCACGTCATGAAAATTTGGAACATCAATGGATGACTGCTCATTTTTCTGTGTTGTATCTACAAATTCATAATCGAGTGAAATAAAAGTATCTTAATTTGTGAACTTTTCTATACCATTATGCTCCTCATTGAAATGTTGAGATGGAACCAGCATGTTGTGAGTCATATTTTCAATCATGTTAGTCTGAAATTTTTTCAAAATTTTCATATCTTGAAGTACCACGTCATGAAAATTTGGAACATCAATGGATGACTGCTCATTTTTCTGTGTTGTATCTACAAATTCATAATCCAGTGAAATAAAAGTATCTTAATTTGTGAACTTTTCTATACCATTATGCTCCTCATTGAAATGTTGAGATGGAACCAGCATGTTGTGAGTCATATTTTCAATCATGTTAGTCTGAAATTTTTTCAAAATTTTCTTATCTTGAAGTACCACGTCATGAAAATTTGGATCATCAATGGATGACTGCTCATTTTTCTGTGTTGTATCTACAAATTCATAATCTAGTGAAATAAAAGTATCTTAGTTTGTGAACTTTTCTATACCATTATGCTCCTCATTGAAATGTTGAGATGGAACCAGCATGTTGTGAGTCATATTTTCAATCATGTTAGTCTGAAATTTTTTCAAAATTTTCATATCTTGAAGTACCACGTCATGAAAATTTGGAACATCAATGGATGACTGCTCATTTTTCTGTGTTGTATCTACAAATTCATAATCGAGTGAAATAAAAGTATCTTAATTTGTGAACTTTTCTATACCATTATGCTCCTCATTGAAATGTTGAGATGGAACCAGCATGTTGTGAGTCATATTTTCAATAACTTCATCTGTATTTTCAGAGTTAGTATTGATATTCTCAAAGATATCACCATGGATTTTTTTTTACTTGCCACAATATTCCTGGTATCATGGCTAATCTTTTACTCCTTTGGTTTCTTTTTAAGTGTCATTTTTAGAAAAAAAATATTCTTTTTTAAATGTCATTTCAAAGTTCAAAGTAATATTGAATGTTCTTTTGTCAAAAGTATCCCTAATTAATTATTATAGAGAGAAAGAAAAGTCAAATAAATCAATAAAAAATTAAGGGTAAAATAGAAAAAAAGATAATGATTTTTTAAAAAGTAAACAACAATGATTAGTTTTATTAATATGCGTTAAAAAGAAAAAAATAACACCAATCAATATTGTTTATAATAACGTAATGAAGAATAATGATACTTTTTAGGAGATTCCGAATCCCCAAATTTCTCGCAGAAATTACGTTGATCCTTCTAATATAATGACGACAAATACAAATTAGAACACAAATAAATTAATCTATCAAATAAGGTATAATGCTGAGGATTAACACATTGAGAATGTCATAAAAAAAAGTTAAAACAGACATGTGTTGAACTTAGAGTTTGCGATTTTGAAATAACATTTTTAAATAATATCTTATAAATAAATTCCTATGGGAGACTAAAGTCTCCAAATTATATTGTGATAGCCAATAGGAAATAGTTGTTGTGAAGAATACATCTTACAATGGGAGAAAAAAAATAGACATGCACAACTCATACATAATATGGTAAAGAAATTGAAAAAAAAAACATGGAACAATATCAATCGGTTATGTGAAGTCATAAGTGAATCTAGTTGATTCTCTAACAAAGCATGTGATGAAGAAATTAATATGTGAAATATTAAGGGAAATGGAAATTGAACCTATTAAAATTAATAAGTGATGGTAACCTCACATTTGTGAGTGGAGATCCCATGAAATGGTTTATTGTGTTGAGTACAAGTCACTAGTTAATTCTTCTAGTACTAAAATTATTTAAATTGTGTATCCTTCTTATGGTGTACTTGTGATAGTGTTAAACACTGTATTATAGAGATGATAAGCTATAAATATTTTAATGATTTTCATATCCCTTATGGGTGGTGTTTGATTTGCAACATACACTTGATGAAATGTTCTATAGGTGTGTCATGTGGGGCAGCTTGTATGAGATTTTGGAGAAATCTCTAAAGCAGGTGTAATTGAAGGGAAATCACAATTACAATAAGCAGCGGAAAATAATTTTTTTTTTAAGTTGATTCTTACGAATGAACATGATCAGTGATAGGATGATTATCTTTTGTGGCGATTAACCACTGATGCAGAATCCCGATAACGATCATAATTGTTGAACAAACAACATCACCTATACTCATTCCACATAAACATAGTGTCTCCGATCTCAATGCTAGTTATTATAAATGAAGACATTAAGTGTAGGCACATGTGTGTGTGAGAGAGAGAGTTTTACAAACCAAATTTCATTAAGTGTAAATACTTCAGTACTGTTGGTGCAAAGGTAGAATATATGATGAATGGAAATATTCTTATTCAGAGAATGATGGCTACAAAAAGGATTAAAAGTTATAATGATTGACACCCTATTTATAAGCCTCTAACAAACTTAAATATGAATCAAATCTAATATTTAAATCTAATATCTAACAAACTTAAATATGAATCAAATCTAATATTTAAATCTAATATCTAACAAACTTAAATATGAATTAAATCTAATAAAATCTAATACCATCCCTTAATTCATATTCCATCAAAACTTGTAACACCAATTCCATCCCTTAATATGAGAAATTGGTCAGTCTTGATAGCTTTCGTCAGAACATCTGCCAACTGCTTCTGAGTGCTGCAGTGTACAACTTCTAACACTCCCCTCTGAACTTGATGTCTCAGAAAATGATACTTGGTCTCAATGTGCTTGCTTCTCCCATGCAACACTGGGTTTCTGGCAAGATTGATTGCAGACTTGTTGTCAATCATCAGCTTCAGAGGTTTGTTTACTTTAATCTTCAGATCCTGCAATAGATTCAGAATCCACACAGCTTGGCATGCAGTAACAGCAATCTTACAATTCTTCAGTTCAAATCTCTTCAGAAGTTCTAATTCATACTTGAGCTGATGCAAAATAATACCTTTCTCAGAGTATCTGAACTCCATCCCTAGAAAGTATGTCATTTTGCCTATATCAGTCATTTCGAATTCATTCATCAGAACTTTCTTGAACTTGGCTATCTCCTGTTCAGAACTTCCAGTCAGCAGTATATCATCAACATATAAGCATACCAGAGTCATATTTCCTTCAGAAGTATGCTGAACATAGACACCGTACTCCATCTCACATTTCTGAAAGCCTTGCTTCTTGAAAAAAGAATCAATCTTCTTATTCCAAGCTCTGGGCGCTTGTTTCAATCCATATAGAGCTTTGTATAATCTGTACACCATCCCTTCCTGATTCTTTTTCACAAATCCAGGAGGTTGTGACACGTAAACTTCTTCTTCTAATGGACCATTCAGAAATGCAGATTTTACATCTAAATGCATCAGAGGCCAATTCCTGTTAGCAGCTATTGCAATCACCATTCTGATTGTTTCATGTCTTGCTACAGGTGCAAACACTTCAGAGTAATCCAGCCCAGGTTTCTGTAGAAATCCTCTGGCTACCAACCTTGCTTTATGTTTGCCAATTGAACCATCTGGCTTTAACTTCTGCTTGAAAACCCATCTGACGCTGATGGCTTTCTTGTCTTTTGGAAGTTCTGTCAGCTTCCAAGTCTTGTTCCTCTCTATAGCATCAAGTTCTTCTTTCATGGCCTTCAGCCAGAGCTTCTGCTTAAGAGCCTCTTCTGTACTTATGAGTTTAGAGTCTACTAACATGGCACACTGAATAACTTCTCCTTCAGAGTCTACTTCAGTGTCTTGCAGCATGTCAAATTCTGCATATCTTCTGGGGATGTTTCTGACTCTTTGTGGTCTCTGAACTTGTTCAGAGTCTTCAACTTCAGAGTTTCTACCTTCAGATGGTTGACTTCCTCCAGAACTTTGACCATCTGAAGGTTCTGGCATATTTCCAAAGTCTGAATTGCCACCAGAATCTGGATTACCATCAGAGTCTGGGTCATCAGAGTCAGGATCATCAGAGTCTGAAACATCAGAGTCTGCAACATCAGAGTCTGGAACATCAGATTCTGGATCACTATCAGAGTCAGAATCAACGTCAGAATTTACTCCAACCTCAGAAATTCTGAACTCTGACCTTTCTTCAGAAGTTCTAACATCAGAATCAGATTGAGACTTATCCCAATTCCAAACTTCTGATTCCTTCACAATCACATCTCTGCTGAATTCAATTTATTGGTTTCTGGACAATAGAGCTTGTATGCACCTGTACTGTGGTACCCTATCAGAATCATCACTTTGCTTCTATCATCCAGCTTCTGTCTTCTGGCTTCTGGAACATGTTTATAGCAAACAGAACCAAACACCTTCAGATGACTAACACTTTGCTTATCTCCAGTCCACTTCTGTATTGAAACTATTTCCTTCAACTTCTTCGTAGGACATCGGTTGAGTACATACGTTGCAGTGGCAACAGCTTCTCCCCAGAGCTTCTGAGGAAGTTTCTTCTCCTTTAGCATGCTTCTCACCATATCAAGCAAAGTGCGGTTTCTTCTTTCAGCAAGACCATTGTGTTGAGGGGTATAAGGAGCAGTAACCTCATGCTCAATTCCATTCTCCTCACAGAACTTCTGGAACTTTGGAGTTATACTCACCTCCACCGTCAGTTCTAAGAATCTTCAACTTCTGACCACTCTGATTCTCAGCCTTCATTCTGAACTTCTTGAATTCATCAAACACCTCGTGTTTAAACTTAATAAGGGATACCCATGTCATTCTTGTGAATTCATCAACAAATAACACAAAGTATTTATTCCCTCCAATCGATGCTACTGGAAATGGACCACACACATCAGAATGTACAACTCCCAAGGCATGTTTTGCTCTTGGAGCAGTTTCTGACGCAAATGGCAATCGTGGTTGTTTTCCTTCCATGCAAACTTTGCATGACTTTTCAGGCTTCTTAATTGCAGGAATTCCATGTACCAACTTCTTTGAATTCAGATGTTTTAAGCTTCTGAAATTCAAATGACCAAATCTTCTGTGCCACAGCTCACTCTCCTTGTTTGACCAACAATCTCTAGCAAAGTGACCAAACTTCTTACAATAGTAACATTGGATCTTCTTCTTGTCATACTTCTCTTTTCCCTTCTGAGCATTCTTTTGTCTATCAGAGGTTGAGCTTTCTGACTTCTGACCACCATCAGATCTTCTCCTGGCTTCTGACTGCTTCTGATACCTCCTATCAGAAGTTGCTTTCAGAGCCTGCTGCTCTACTTCCCTTTCAGAAGTTCTCTCAGTCAAACGCAACTCTTGCGCTTCTAGACTGCTCTGCAGCTCTTCAATTCTCATGGTGCTCAGATCTTTGGAATGTTCTATTGCTACCACAATGTAATCAAATTGACAGGTAAGGGATCTCAATACCTTCTCCATGATTGTTTCTTCAGAAAGAGTTTCTCCACACGCTTTCATCTCATTAGTGATCAGAATCACTCTGGAGATGTATTCAGAAACTTTCTCATTATTCTTCATGTTGAGATTCTCATATTGCTTTCTCAAGGACTGAAGCTTCACCTTCTTCACTGATGCGTCACCACCATAACATCTAACCAGTGTGTCCCACGCAGCCTTGCTGTCGTTGAATCTGCAATCTTCTCAAACACATTTACATCAACACATTGATGAATGAAGAACAATGCTTTCTGATCCTTCTTCCTTACTTCCTTCTGCGCGTTTTTCTGTTCATCCGTCGCATCTGCTGCTACCGGAACATAACCATCAGTGACAAGATCTAGAACATCTTGAGCACCGAACAGTACACGCATTGGATCATCCAACGATTCCAGTTGTTACCGTCAAATACTGGAAGTTTGGTGTTCATGTTGCCGTTTCCGTTCATCTTTCTACCTTGCACAATACACTCAGATTTCTCACACAGTGTTTCCCAACCCACGGAATTAAATTCTGATCAGATTTTGTTCAAGATTCAACACGAATCTAAGAATCAAAATCAAACACACAAGACCTCACGTTCACTCGTGTTTCCCGTGTTTCCCAATGAATCTGAACCGGAGCTCTAGATACCATTGTTGGTGCAAAGGTAGAATATATGATGAATGGAAATATTCTTATTCAGAGAATGATGGCTACAAAAAGGATTAAAAGTTACAATGATTGACACCCTATTTATAAGCCTCTAACAAACTTAAATATGAATCAAATCTAATATTTAAATCTAATATCTAACAAACTTAAATATGAATCAAATCTAATATTTAAATCTAATATCTAACAAACTAAATATGAATTAAATCTAATAAAATCTAATAAGTACAAGGTTTCTATTTATAGAACCGCTTGTGTTAGTTACAAACCAAATAATCTATATTAAACATATCATATCGTACGGTGTATTGTATTTCACTTAAGTGTATCATATCTTACGGTGTATTCTATTCCACTTAAGCTTATTATAGCTTACGATATACTACATTATATTAAAATACATTATACCTTACTAAAATACATTATACCTTACTGAATTTTGTATTCCACTTAAATACATTATCCTTTATGGTGTAATGTGTTTATTTAATTAATGTTAGTGTTTCACAAGACCACTCAATTGAATAATGTTCCACTTATTCATTTTTCTCTCATCATAAATGTGGTCTTGTAGGTTTTCTTGATGTTGATAATTATAGTAAATCATACATTTTAAATAATAAACGTTAAGTGGTTCCAAACTCTTAATACTCAATGTAGATTCACATAAGAATCAATTTTATCATTGAAATTACAATATAATCAATCATTATTTTGCTACTGCAAAATCAACATTCTCCATAAAAATTGGATAACGCAATTCCAATTTCAGTCCCATTTTTGTTGTTGTTGGGATGAAGATGGACACTAGTTAAATACATGATCGGTTATTTGCATCTAAAATAAGCCAATTCCACATAGAGTGGTGATTTAGACATTTGAACACTAGTGATATGTGGATTTCTTTTCTCAAAATAGTATATGTACGTAGAAAGAAAAACCGAGCATAGATTAAGGGACTAAAAATAATATTTTATATTTTTTAAATTAAATCATTTTAAAATTATGCGACTCAACTCAAGAATTACTTAAAATGAAACTAAATTAAATTTAATAACTCATATTTCTAATTTTTATCAAACTAATTTAATTCCAAGAATGGAAGTTTGTGGGGTGAGTCACTTAGGCATAAGCACTTCACTATTATAGATGCTATTTTTATACCCTGCGGGGCTAGTGTGATATATACAAGATGCATGAATATTGATAAGCTAGTTTGAAATAAGAGTAGAGATTGTGTGTATAATGTGAAATCCTTTTGCTATACTGATATGGATGAGTTTATATATAAAAGGTTGTGAGGGTTCTCACACACAAAGCAGTCAATATCTAGCGAGTTTGAGGTTGATGAAACATTGACGGTGTCTGTGGGAGTTCAAAATTTGCATCGTGCCAATTAGCCTCGACCAAGGGAAAATTGTTTGGACTTGCCTAAAAAATCTCACATTATTTGAGAATCAAAATTAAGGACAGTTTATATACAATATTTATACACTTCAACGAACTAGACATAAAGAATAAAGTCGTGAGGATTCTCACACTTCAAATAGATAATATCTCGTAGCTACAGTGACGCGGACTTAAGATCGATCAAACCAATAATTATAAAATTCAAAAAAAAGCAATACAAGATATAGATATATTATATATATATATATATATATATATATATATATATATATATATATATATATATATATATAATACTTTCATGTTATTATTTTTATTTTTCGATTTATGACGGTGGAATTACAACCATGGGTAATTCGATAAATTTTTATTATTTTTTCCTTGAAAAACATGTTTATAAAGATTTTTGAAATGCAATATGAACACTTTTTAATCGAAGTGCTACATGGTGTTGGTTTAAATAGTAAATTTTGTTGGATACTTTTTTTATTGGTAAGAGAGGTGTTAGATAAAGCGATCCTATTTCACTCTGTTATTTTTTCGAATAGGTCCTCATTAGAGGAATTCTTGGTTTGGTTGAAGAGGATAAGCTCAGCTTATTGAAAGGACCAACATGTTTTTTCATGTGATGTATGGAGATCATTTGATGCTTTTTTCCTCAAAAGGTACTGCATCTAATATACAAAACCTTAAGCAAATTTTTGAAATGTATGGTCAAATTTTTAGTAGATTATCATCGGTTGGTTAAGTGTCAAATATAAATTGTTTGATTGATGAAAATAGAAGGTGACACGTAGGTGTTGGTAAATCTATCCATTTTTGGATTGAGAAATGCTTATGGAAACTAAGATCAACAATGAGCGAATTAAATTTATTAACTAAATGAGTTGAATTAAACTCTACGTAATTCAACTCATTAGGTTCATGAATCTATTTGATTAAATATGAAAAGGATTATATTATTTTAAGAGTAGATTTAAAGATTTAATTCAAATCTTAATCCAATGTTTTCTTTTAATATAATTATTTAATTGATAATTTATATTTCAAATGAGCAAAGAATAATTATAAAAAAAAATCAACATCATAAAATTAGTTTTTTAAGAAAAGAATTTAGAACTCACATATATTTTCTAATTTAACAAATATTTTCTAATTGTATTTAATTTTTTTAGAAATCAAATATATTTTCTAATTTAACAACTACCTTCTAAATTTTTTAATTAAAAAATCAATATATCTTCTAAATTTCTTTTAATTAAAAGAAATATATATACACGTGAAGTTGTGGATTTTTGAGAGAATTTAAACTTCAATTATTAGTTTAAAATTAACTTTCAAATGTATTTTTGAAAAGTTGTTTAGTTTTTTTAGTTATAGATTTTAAGATAAAATTAAATTTTAATCGGATTAATTTATTTTATTTTAATATTTTTTATAAAAAATATTAATTTAAAATATCAAATATATATAAAAAATAAACTTTAAAAATTGGTTTTTAAGTTCGTGAACTAAGTTTGTTGAACTTAACGAGTTGATTCAAATTCTTCGTGAACTTTAACGAATCGAGTTTGAACTTTAAAAAATTGTGTCGAACTCGGACCGAAATTGAATTGAACTATCTTAACGTGTCAAATCAAGCTGAAGCAAGTTCGACTCGACTCGTCTTATTTCAAACCCTAAAGAAAACCCTTGATCAATATGTTGCAAATTGACCCTATGAGATATGATCAACTACTGGATAGTGTTACTCATTTAACTCATTATTTGGGACAAATCCTCTTCCGTAAATCTCTAGTTTCAAAGATGCTTATGTGTTCTACAAACCTAATGGTTCTCAGGTGTACCTTGGGCCAAAACCATAGGCATCCTAATAAATCCTCCTCGAAATCTCTTATGTTCTAATGATGAAAAACTTCGGAAGTTCATAGCAATGCATGCACCACATTTCTTTCAGACAGACATTGTTAAAGGTAGTTGAAGTTTTATGCTATGCCTCGAAAGATATGCAATTAAATTTATTTCTTCATACTACTCTAAATCCTACTAGTATATAAATCCCAATAAATTAAATTAAATATGATCAAGTACTACCATTATCTGTTGTAGTGTACAAGGTGCTAATGAGTGTGAGGGAGGCTAACACCACCACTTTAACAGAAATACTAGGGAACTTCACAGTGCTTGCCCTACTCATCAGATTCGAGTCAAGAAATACAAATATCACAATGATTCATCGAGGAAATGTCGACGGACTCCGCGGGTCTATTTGTTTAAATCAAATATCTCATTTCTCTCTTCTCTGTTGTCGCTTTAAGCGCAATTTGCACCATCCTCCTTGCAATTTCCTAAAACAATAAACTACGGTATTATATACAACATAAGAGCTTCTCTAAAACAATATGTTTGCTCAAAACTACTCTCTCGTCTCATTCAACATTACATATAATATAACATAATCTTTATGAATCAAGGCGCTTTGATACATACATGTGTTACATGAGTTGAAGTTAAATGAGTATCTTACAGAGTATGGGTTGTTTTGAATATATCGATTTCTTCTGATTGCTAAAATGTTCTTGGTCAGGAATACTTCCACGTTAAAGATCCACGAATTTGTCTATATTAGGGAATAGAAACAATTTCGGAATCAAAAGTGCTTAGGTGCACTACAGAAGTCTGACCTCTTTCCTGTATCATCTCCTAAGCACGGGCTTCGAGAATTTCTGAGTAAACATTTCACGACCACTTTGGATCCCAAATTAGTCACTAGATTATTGGTGTTGATACCCAAGACGGTAAAAGAGCTCAGACAGGAAAAATCCTTCTTCCAACTTTGGGAAAGG
>NW_026112625.1:0-80223 GCF_024323335.1 Lathyrus oleraceus | reverse complement strand
AACAACGCCTTGCAAACGGGACATTCTTGAGGATGAGAACGATGATGTAGCCACTTATAAAGACATGGCCAACAGAATAAATGACCACAAAGTGTGATCACTGGATCCTGAGCCAAATCGAAACAAATGTTACATTCAAAATCACAGGCATCGTCATTGAAACGGTTCCACGACGAACATGATGGATTCGGTGCAGTCGCTGATCTCATTGTTCCTCCCAAACCGCGCGAAACTCGTTGATACGCTGCTCTGCCTCCTCTCGGCACTCCTTGATACGCTGCCCTGCAGCGCCAACCATACTTACACGACACTCCTTGATGCGCTGCTCAGTCTCCGCACGACACTCCTTGATGCGCTGCTCAGTCTCCACGCGACACCTTGCGCGAAACTCGTTGATACACTGCTCTGCATCCGCACGAAGCTTCTTGATACGCTGTTCTGCATCCGCACGATACTCTGCGCGACACTCCTGATACGCTGGTCTGCCTCTGCGCGACACTCCTTGATACGTTGTTCTGCCTCCGCACGAAACTTTTTGATCCGGTAATCTGCATCAGCACGACACTCTTTGATACGACACTCAAGCTGCTGGAAACGCCGCTCTTGAGCCTCCTGAAGTAGTGCGATACGCTGCTCTTGAGCCACACAAAATCCTCAATACACTGATCTATATACTCCTTGAAACGCTGTTCTGTAGCCTCACGAGACAAACGCATTTGCTCTAAGCTCGCAAACAACGTATGAATGTCGGAAGGACGAGGAGGAATCTCCGTTCTTGGATCAGTTACCGATCTTCCTTTACCATAAAGAGGAACCAATTTCTCTTCCCCAACAACGCCTTTGCAAACGGGACATTCTTGAGGATGAGAACGATGATGTAACCACTTATAAAGACATGGCCAAGAATAAATGACCACAAAGTGTGATCACTGGATCCTGAGCCAAATCGAAACAAATGTTACATTCAAAATCACAGGCATCGTCATTGAAACGGTTCCCGACGAACATGATGGATTCGGTGCAGTCGCTGATCTCATGTTCCCCCAAACCGCGCGAAACTCGTTGATACGTTGCTCTGCCTCCTCTCGGCACTCCTTGATACGCTGCCCTGCAGCCGCACCATACTCTACACGACACTCCTTGATGCGCTGCTCAGTCTCCGCACGACACTCCTTGATGCGCTGCTCAGTCTCCACGCGACACTCCACGCGAAACTCGTTGATACGCTGCTCTGCATCCGCACGAAGCTTCTTGATACGCTGTTCTGCATCCGCACGATACTCTGCGCGACACTCCCTGATACGCTGGTCTGCCTCTGCGCGACACTCCTTGATACGTTGTTCTGCCTCCGCACGAAACTTTTTGATCCGGTAATCTGCATCAGCACGACACTTTGATACGACACTCAAGCTGCTGGAAACGCCGCTCTTGAGCCTCCTGAAGTAGTGCGATACGCTGCTCTTGAGCCACACAAAATTCCTCAATACACTGATCTATATACTCCTTGAAACGTTGTTCTGTAGCCTCACGAGACAAACGCTTTGCTCTAAGCTCGCAAACAACGTATGAATGTCGGAAGGACGAGGAGGAATCTCCGTCTTGGATCAGTTACCGATCTTCCTTTACCATAAAGAGGAACCAATTCTCTTCCCCAACAACGCCTTTGCAAACGGGACATTCTTGAGGATGAGAACGATGATGTAACCACTTATAAAGACATGGCCAAAGAATAAATGACACAAAGTGTGATCACTGGATCCTGAGCCAAATCGAAACAAATGTTACATTCAAAATCACAGGCATCGTCATTGAAACGGTTCCCGACGAACATGATGGATTCGGTGCAGTCGCTGATCTCATTTTCCTCCCAAATTGCGCGAAACTCGTTTATACGCGCTTGCCTCCTCTCGGCACTCCTGATACGCTGCCCTGCAGCCGCACCATACTCTACACGACACTCCTTGATGCGCTGCTTAGTCTCCGCACGACACTCCTTGATGCGCTGCTCAGTCTCCACGCGACACTCGCGAAACGCTGCTCTGCATCCGCACGAAGCTTCTTGATACGCTGTTCTGCATCCGCACGATACTCTGCGCGACACTCCCTGATACGCTGGGCTGCCTCTGCGCGACACCTTGATACGTTGTTCTGCCTCCGCACGAAATTTTTGATCCGGTAATCTGCATCAGCACGACACTCTTTGATACGACACTCAAGCTGCTGGAAACGCCGCTCTTGAGCCTCCTGAAGTAGTGCGATACGCTGCTCTTGAGCCACACAAAATTCCCAATACACTGATCTATATACTCCTTGAAACGTTGTTCTGTAGCCTCACGAGACAAACGCATTTGCTCTAAGCTCGCAAACAACGTATGAATGTCGGAAGGACGAGGAGGAATCTCCGTTCTTGGATCAGTTACCGATCTTCCTTTACCATAAAGAGGAACCAATTTCTCTTCCCCAACAACGCCTTTGCAAACGGGACATTCTTGAGGATGAGAACGATGATGTAACCACTTATAAAGACATGGCCAACAGAATAAATGACCACAAAGTGTGATCACTGGATCCTGAGCCAAATCGAAACAAATGTTACATTCAAAATCACAGGCATCGTCATTGAAACGGTTCCCCGACGAACATGATGGATTCGGTGCAGTCGCTGATCTCATTGTTCCTCCCAAACCGCGCGAAACTCGTTGATACGCTGCTCTGCCTCCTCTCGGCACTCCTTGATACGCTGCCCTGCAGCCGCACCATACTCTACACGACACTCCTTGATGCGCTGCTCAGTCTCCGCACGACACTCCTTGATGCGCTGCTCAGTCTCCACGCGACACTCCGCGCGAAACTCGTTGATACGCTGCTCTGCATCCGCACGAAGCTTCTTGATACGCTGTTCTGCATCCGCACGATACTCTGCGCGACACTCCCTGATACGCTGGTGCCTCTGCGCGACACTCCTTGATACGTTGTTCTGCCTCCGCACGAAACTTTTTGATCCGGTAATCTGCATCAGCACGACACTCTTTGATACGACACTCAAGCTGTTGGAAACACCGCTCTTGAGCCACCTGAAGTAGTGCGATACGCTGCTCTTGAGCCACACAAAATTCCTCAATACACTGATCTATATACTCCTTGAAACGCTGTTCTGTAGCCTCACGAGACAAACGCATTTGCTCTAAGCTCGCAAACAACGTATGAATGTCGGAAGGACGAGGAGGAATCTCCTTCTTGGATCAGTTACCGATCTTCCTTTACCATAAAGAGGAACCAATTTCTCTTCCCCAACAACGCCTTTGCAAACGGGACATTCTTGAGGATGAGAACGATGATGTAACCACTTATAAAGACATGGCCAACAGAATAAATGACACAAAGTGTGATCACTGGATCCTGAGCCAAATCGAAACAAATGTTACATTCAAAATCACAGGCATCGTCATTGAAACGGTTCCCCGACGAACATGATGGATTCGGTGCAGTCGCTGATCTCATTGTTCCTCCCAAACCGCGCGAAACTCGTTGATACATTGCTCTTCCTCCTCTCGGCACTCCTTGATACGCTGCCCTGCAGCCGCACCATACTCTACACGACACTCCTTGATGCGCTGCTCAGTCTCCGCACGACACTCCTTGATGCGCTGCTCAGTCTCCACGCGACACTCCGCGCGAAACTCGTTGATACGCTGCTCTGCATCCGCACGAAGCTTCTTGATACGCTGTTCTGCATCCGCACGATTCTCTGCGCGACACTCCCTGATACGCTGGTCTGCCTCTGCGCGACACTCCTTGATACGTTGTTCTGCCTCCGCACGAAACTTTTTGATCCGGTAATCTGCATCAGCACGACACTCTTTGATACGACACTCAAGCTGCTAGAAACGCCTCTCTTGAGCCTCCTGAAGTAGTGTGATACGCTACTCTTGAGCCACACAAAATTCCTCAATACACTTATCTATATACTCCTTGAAACACTGTTGTGTAGCCTCACGAGACAAACGCATTTGCTCTAAGCTCCCAAACAACGTACGAATGTCGGAAGGACGAGGAGGAATCTTCATTCTTGGATCAGTTACCGATCTTCCTTTACCATAAAGAGGAACCAATTTCTCTTCCCCAACAACACCTTTGCAAACGGGACATTCTTGAGGATGAGAACGATGATGTAGCCACTTATAAAGACATGACCAACAGAATAAATGACCACAAAGTGTGATCACTGGATCCTGAGATAAATTGAAACAAATGTTACATTCAAAATCACAGGCATCGTCATTGAAACGGTTCCCCGACGAACATGATGGATTCGGTGCAGTCGCTGATCTCATTGTTCCTCCCAAACTGTGCGAAACTCGTTGATACGCTGCTCAGCCTCCTCTAAGCACTCCTTGATACGCTGCCCTGCAGCCGCACCATACTCTACACGACACTCCTTGATGCGCTGCTCAGTCTCCGCACGACACTCCTTGATGCGCTGCTCAGTCTCCACGCGACACTCGCGCGAAACTCGTTGATACGCTGCTCTGCATCCGCACGAAGCTTCTTGATACGCTGTTCTGCATCCGCACGATACTCTGCGCGACACTCCCTGATACGTTGGTCTGCCTCTGCGCGACACTCCTTGATACGTTGTTCTGCCTCCGCACGAAACTTTTTGATCCGGTAATCTGCTTCAGCACGACACTCTTGATACGACACTCAAGCTGCTAGAAACGCCGCTCTTGAGCCTCCTGAAGTAGTGCGATACGCTGCTCTTGAGCCACACAAAATTCCTCAATACACTGATCTATATACTCCTTGAAACATTGTTCTGTAGCCTCACGAGACAAACGCATTTGCTCTAAGCTCGCAAACAACGTATGAATGTCGGAAGGACGAGGAGGAATCTCCGTTCTTGGATCAGTTACCGATCTTCCTTTACCATAAAGAGGAACCAATTTCTCTTCCCCAACAACGCCTTTGCAAACGGGACATTCTTGAGGATGAGAACGATGATGTAACCACTTATAAAGACATGGCCAACAGAATAAATGACCACAAAGTGTGATCACTGGATCCTGAGCCAAATCGAAACAAATGTTACATTCAAAATCACAGGCATCGTCATTGAAACGGTTCCCCGACGAACATGATGGATTCGATGCAGTCGCTGATCTCATTGTTCCTCCCAAACCGCGCGAAAATCGTTGATACGCTGCTCTGCCTCCTCTCGGCACTCCTTGATACGCTGCCCTGCAGCCGCACCATACTCTACACGACACTCCTTGATGCGCTGCTCGGTCTCCGCACGACACTCCTTGATGCGCTGCTCAGTCTCCACGCGACACTCCGCGCAAAAACTCGTTGATACGCTGCTCTGCATCCGCACGAAGCTTCTTGATACGCTGTTCTGCATCCGCACGATACTCTGCGCGACACTCCCTGATACGCTGGTCTGCCTCTGCGCGACACTCCTTGATACGTTGTTCTGCCTCCGCACGAAACTTTTTGATCCGGTAATCTGCTTCAGCACGACACTCTTTGATACGACACTCAAGCTGCTAGAAACGCCGCTCTTGAGCCACCTGAGGTAGTGCGATACGCTGCTTTTGAGCCACACAAAATTCCCCAATACACTGATCTATATACTCCTTGAAACATGTTCTGTAGCCTCACGAGACAAACGCATTTGCTCTAAGCTCGCAAACAACGTATGAATGTCGGAAGGACGAGGAGGAATCTCCGTTCTTGATCAGTTACCGATCTCCTTTACCATAAAGAGGAACCAATTTCTCTTCCCCAACAACGCCTTTGCAAACGGGACATTCTTGAGGATGAGAACGATGATGTAACCACTTATAAAGACATGGCCAACAGAATAAATGACCACAAAGTGTGATCACTGGATCCTGAGCCAAATCGAAACAAATGTTACATTCAAAATCACAGGCATCGTCATTGAAACGGTTCCCCGACGAACATGATGGATTCGGTGCAGTCGCTGATCTCATTGTTCCTCCCAAACTGTGCGAAACTCGTTGATACGCTGCTCAGCCTCCTCTAAGCACTCCTTGATACGCTGCCCTGCAGCCGCACCATACTCTACACGACACTCCTTGAGGCGCTGCTCAGTCTCCGCACGACACTCCTTGATGCGCTGCTCAGTCTCCACGCGACACTCCGCGCAAAACTCGTTGATACGCTGCTCTGCATCCGCACGAAGCTTCTTGATACGCTGTTCTGCATCCGCACGATACTCTGCGCGACACTCCCTGATACGTTGGTCTGCCTCTGCGCGACACTCCTTGATACGTTGTTCTGCCTCCGCACGAAACTTTTTGATCCGGTAATCTGCATCAGCACGACACTCTTTGATACGACACTCAAGCTGCTGGAAACGCCGCTCTTGAGCCTCCTGAAGTAGTACGATACGCTGCTCTCGAGCCACACAAAATTCCTCAATACACTGATCTATATACTCCTTGAAACGTTGTTCTGTAGCCTCACGAGACAAACGCATTTGCTCTAAGCTCGCAAACAACGTATGAATGTCGGAAGGACGAGGAGGAATCTCCTATCTTGGATCAGTTACCGATCTTCCTTTACCATAAAGAGGAACCAATTTCTCTTCCCCAACAACGCCTTTGCAAACGGGGCATTCTTGAGGATGAGAACGATGATGTAACCACTTATAAAGACATGGCCAACAGAATAAATGACCACAAAGTGTGATCACTGGATCCTGAGCCAAATCGAAACAAATGTTACATTCAAAATCACGGGCATCGTCATTGAAATGGTTCCCCGACGAACATGATGGATTCGGTGCAATCGCTGATCTCATTGTTCCTCCCAAACCGCGCGAAACTCGTTGATACGCTGTTCTGCCTCCTCTCGGCACTCCTTGATACGCTTCCTGCAGCCGCACCATACTCTACACGACACTCCTTGATGCGCTGCTCGGTCTCCGCACGACACTCCTTGGTGCGCTGCTCAGTCTCCACGCGACACTCTGCACGAAAATCGTTGATACGCTGTTCTGCATCCGCACGAAGCATCTTGATACGCTGTTCTGCATCCGCACGATACTCTGCGCGACACTCCCTGATACGCTGGTCTGCCTCTGCGCGACACTCCTTGATACGTTGTTCTGCCTCCGCAAGAAACTTTTTGATCCGGTAATCTGCTTCAGCACGACACTCTTTGATACGACACTCAAGCTGCTAGAAACGCCGCTCTTGAGCCACCTGAAGTAGTGCGATACGCTGCTCTTGAGCCACACAAAATTCCTCAATACACTGATCTATATACTCCTTGAAACATTGTTCTGTAGCCTCACGAGACAAACGCATTTGCTCTAAGCTCGCAAACAACGTATGAATGTCGGAAGGACGAGGAGGAATCTCCGTTCTTGGATCAGTTACCGATCTTCCTTTACCATAAAGAGGAACCAATTTCTCTTCCCCAACAACGCCTTTGCAAACGGGACATTCTTGAGGATGAGAACGATGATGTAACCACTTATAAAGACATGGCCAACAGAATAAATGACCACAAAGTGTGATCACTGGATCCTGAGCCAAATCGAAACAAATGTTACATTCAAAATCACAGGCATCGTCATTGAAACGGTTCCCCGACGAACATGATGGATTCGGTGCAGTCGCTGATCTCATTGTTCCTCCCAAACCGCGCGAAACTCGTTGATACGCTGCTCTGCCTCCTCTCGACACTCCTTGATACGCTGCCCTGCAGCCGCACCATACTCTACACGACACTCCTTGATGCGCTGCTCAGTCTCCGCACGACACTCCTTGATGCGCTGCTCAGTCTCCACGCGACACTCCGCGCGAAACTCGTTGATACGCTGCTCTGCATCCGCACGAAGCTTCTTGATACGCTGTTCTGCATCCGCACGATACTCTGCGCGACACTCCCTGATACGCTGGTCTGCCTCTGCGCGACACTCCTTGATACGTTGTTCTGCCTCCGCACGAAACTTTTTGATCCGGTAATCTGCTTCAGCACGACACTCTTTGATACGACACTCAAGCTGCTAGAAACGCCGCTCTTGAGCCACCTGAAGTAGTGCGATACGCTGCTCTTGAGCCACACAAAATTCCTCAATACACTGATCTATATACTCCTTGAAACATTGTTCTGTAGCCTCACGAGACAAACGCATTTGCTCTAAGCTCGCAAACAACGTATGAATGTCGGAAGGACGAGGAGGAATCTTCGTTCTTGGATCAGTTACCGATCTTCCTTTACCATAAAGAGGAACCAATTTCTCTTCCCCAACAACGCCTTTGCAAACGGGACATTCTTGAGGATGAGAACGATGATGTAACCACTTATAAAGACATGGCCAACAGAATAAATGACCACAAAGTGTGATCACTGGATCCTGAGCCAAATCGAAACAAATGTTACATTCAAAATCACAGGCATCGTCATTGAAACGGTTCCCCGACGAACATGATGGATTCGGTGCAGTCGCTGATCTCATTGTTCCTCCCAAACTGTGCGAAACTCGTTGATACGCTGCTCTGCCTCCTCTCGCACTCCTTGATACGCTGCCCTGCAGCCGCACCATACTCTACACGACACTCCTTGATGCGCTGCTCAGTCTCCGCACGACACTCCTTGATGCGCTGCTCAGTCTCCACGCGACACTCCGCGCGAAACTCGTTGATACGCTGCTCTGCATCCGCACGAAGCTTCTTGATACGTGTTCTGCATCCGCACGATACTCTACGCGACATTCTCTGATACGTTGGTCAACCTCTGCTTGACACTCCTTAATACGTTGTTCTGCCTCCGCACGAAACTTTTTGATCCGGTAATATGCATCAGCACGACACTCTTTGATACGACACTCAAGCTGCTGGAAACGCCGCTCTTGAGCCTCCTGAAGTAGTACGATACGCTGCTCTTGAGCCACACAAAATTCCTCAATACACTGATCTATATACTCCTTGAAACATTGTTCTGTAGCCTCACGAGACAAACGCATTTGCTCTAAGCTCGCAAACAACGTATGAATGTCGGAAGGACGAGGAGGAATCTCTGTTCTTAGATCAGTTACCGATCTTGCTTTACCATAAAGAGGAACCAATTTCTCTTCCCCAACAACGCCTTTGCAAACAGGACATTCTTGAGGATGAGAACGATGATGTAACCACTTATAAAGACATGGCCAACAGAATAAATGACCACAAAGTGTGATCACTGGATCCTGAGCCAAATCGAAACAAATGTTACATTCAAAATCACAGGCATCGTCATTGAAACGGTTCCCCGACGAACATGATGGATTCGGTGCAGTCGCTGATCTCATTGTTCCTCCCAAACCGTGCGAAACTCGTTGATACGCTGCTCTGCCTCCTCTCGGCACTCCTTGATACGCTGCCCTGCAGCCGCACCATACTCTACACGACACTCCTTGATGCGCTGCTCAGTCTCCGCACGACACTCCTTGATGCGCTGCTCAGTCTCCACGCGACACTCCGCGCGAAACTCGTTGATACGCTGCTCTGCATCCGCACGAAGCTTCTTGATACGCTGTTCTGCATCCGCACGATACTCTGCGCGACACTCCCTGATACGCTGGTCTGCCTCTGCGCGACACTCCTTGATACGTTGTTCTGCCTCCGCAAGAAACTTTTTGATCCGGTAATCTGCTTCAGCACGACACTCTTTGATACGACACTCAAGCTGCTAGAAACGCCGCTCTTGAGCCACCTGAAGTAGTGCGATACGCTGCTCTTGAGCCACACAAAATTCCTCAATACACTGATCTATATACTCCTTGAAACGTTGTTCTGTAGCCTCACGAGACAAACGCATTTGCTCTAAGCTCGCAAACAACGTATGAATGTCGGAAGGACGAGGAGGAATCTCCGTTCTTGGATCAGTTACCGATCTTCCTTTACCATAAAGAGGAACCAATTTCTCTTCCCCAACAACGCCTTTGCAAACGGGACATTCTTGAGGATGAGAACGATGATGTAACCACTTATAAAGACATGGCCAACAGAATAAATGACCACAAAGTGTGATCACTGGATCCTGAGCCAAATCGAAACAAATGTTACATTCAAAATCACAGGCATCGTCATTGAAACGGTTCCCCGACGAACATGATGGATTCGGTGCAGTCGCTGATCTCATTGTTCCTCCCAAACCGCGCGAAACTCGTTGATACGCTGCTCTGCCTCCTCTCGGCACTCCTTGATACGCTGCCCTGCAGCCGCACCATACTCTACACGACACTCCTTGATGCGCTGCTCGGTCTCCGCACGACACTCCTTGATGCGCTGCTCAGTCTCCACGCGACACTCCGCGCGAAACTCGTTGATACGCTGCTCTGCATCCGCACGAAGCTTCTTGATACGCTGTTCTGCATCCGCACGATACTCTGCGCGACACTCCCTGATACGCTGGTCTGCCTCTGCGCGACACTCCTTGATACGTTGTTCTGCCTCCGCACGAAACTTTTTGATCCGGTAATCTGCATCAGCACGACACTCTTTGATACGACACTCAAGCTGCTGGAAACGCCGCTCTTGAGCCACCTGAAGTAGTGCGATACGCTGCTCTTGAGCCACACAAAATTCCTCAATACACTGATCTATATACTCCTTGAAACGTTGTTCTGTAGCCTCACGAGACAAACGCATTTGCTCTAAGCTCGCAAACAACGTATGAATGTCGGAAGGACGAGGAGGAATCTCCGTTCTTGGATCAGTTACCGATCTTCCTTTACCATAAAGAGGAACCAATTTCTCTTCCCCAACAACGCCTTTGCAAACGGGACATTCTTGAGGATGAGAACGATGATGTAACCACTTATAAAGACATGGCCAACAGAATAAATGACCACAAAGTGTGATCACTGGATCCTGAGCCAAATCGAAACAAATGTTACATTCAAAATCACAGGCATCGTCATTGAAACGGTTCCCCGACGAACATGATGGATTCGGTGCAATCGCTGATCTCATTGTTCCTCCCAAACCGTGCGAAACTCGTTGATACGCTGCTCTGCCTTCTCTCGGCACTCCTTGATACGCTGCCCTGCAGCCGCACCATACTCTACACGACACTCCTTGATGCGCTGCTCAGTCTCCGCACGACACTCCTTGATGCGCTGCTCAGTCTCCACGCGACACTCCGCGCGAAACTCGTTGATACGCTGCTCTGCATCCGCACGAAGCTTCTTGATACGCTGTTCTGCATCCGCACGATACTCTGCGCGACACTCCCTGATACGCTGGTCTGCCTCTGCGCGACACTCCTTGATACGTTGTTCTGCCTCCGCAAGAAACTTTTTGATCCGGTAATCTGCTTCAGCACGACACTCTTTGATACGACACTCAAGCTGCTAGAAACGCCGCTCTTGAGCCACCTGAAGTAGTGCGATACGCTGCTCTTGAGCCACACAAAATTCCTCAATACACTGATCTATATACTCCTTGAAACATTGTTCTGTAGCCTCACGAGACAAACGCATTTGCTCTAAGCTCGCAAACAACGTATGAATGTCGGAAGGACGAGGAGGAATCTCCGTTCTTGGATCAGTTACCGATCTTCCTTTACCATAAAGCGGAACCAATTTCTCTTCCCCAACAACGCCTTTGCAAACGGAACATTCTTGAGGATGAGAACGATGATGTAACCACTTATAAAGACATGGCCAACAGAATAAATGACCACAAAGTGTGATCACTGGATCCTGAGCCAAATCGAAACAAATGTTACATTCAAAATCACAGGCATCGTCATTGAAACGGATCCCCGACGAACATGATGGATTCGGTGCAGTCGCTGATCTCATTGTTCCTCCCAAACCGCGCGAAACTCGTTGATACGCTGCTCTGCCTCCTCTCGGCACTCCTTGATACGCTGCCCTGCAGCCGCACCATACTCTACACGACACTCCTTGATGCGATGCTCGGTCTTCGCACGACAATCCTTGATGCGCTGCTCAGTCTCCACGCGACACTCCGTGCGAAACTCATTGATACGCTGCTCTGCATCCGCACGAAGCTTCTTGATACGCTGTTCTGCATCCGCACGATAGTCTGCGCGACACTCCCTGATACGTTGGTCAGCCTCTGCGCGACACTCCTTGATACGTTGTTCTGCCTCCGCACGAAACTTTTTGATCCGGTAATCTGCATCAGCACGACACTCTTTGATACGACACTCAAGCTGCTGGAAACGCCGCTCTTGAGCCACCTGAAGTAGTGCGATACGCTGCTCTTGAGCCACACAAAATTCCTCAATACACTGATCTATATACTCCTTGAAACGTTGTTCTGTAGCCTCACGAGACAAACGCATTTGCTCTAAGCTCGCAAACAACGTATGAATGTCGGAAGGACGAGGAGGAATCTCTGTTCTTGGATCAGTTACCGATCTTCCTTTACCATAAAGAGGAACCAATTTCTCTTCCCCAACAACGCCTTTGCAAACGGGACATTCTTGAGGATGAGAACGATGATGTAACCACTTATAAAGACATGGCCAACAGAATAAATGACCACAAAGTGTGATCACTGGATCCTGAGCCAAATCGAAACAAATGTTACATTCAAAATCACAGGCATCGTCATTGAAACGGTTCCCCGACGAACATGATGGATTCGGTGCAGTCGCTGATCTCATTGTTCCTCCCAAACCGCGCGAAACTCGTTGATACGCTGCTCTGCCTCCTCTCGGCACTCCTTGATACGCTGCCTTGCAGCCGCACCATACTCTACACGACACTCCATGATGCGCTGCTCGATCTCCGCACGACACTCCTTGATGCGCTGCTTAGTCTCCACGCGACACTCCGCGCGAAACTCGTTGATACGCTGCTCTGCATCCGCACGAAGCTTCTTGATACGCTGTTCTGCATCCGCACGATACTCTGCGCGACACTCCCTGATACGCTGGTCTGCCTCTGCGCGACACTCCTTGATACGTTGTTCTGCCTCCGCAAGAAACTTTTTGATCCGGTAATCTGCTTCAGCACGACACTCTTTGATACGACACTCAAGCTGCTAGAAACGCCGCTCTTGAGCCACCTGAAGTAGTGCGATACGCTGCTCTTGAGCCACACAAAATTCCCCAATACACTGATCTATATACTCCTTGAAACATTGTTCTGTAGCCTCACGAGACAAACGCATTTGCTCTAAGCTCGCAAACAACGTATGAATGTCGGAAGGACGAGGAGGAATCTCCGTTCTTGGATCAGTTACCGATCTTCCTTTACCATAAAGCGGAACCAATTTCTCTTCCCCAACAACGCCTTTGCAAACGGAACATTCTTGAGGATGAGAACGATGATGTAACCACTTATAAAGACATGGCCAACAGAATAAATGACCACAAAGTGTGATCACTGGATCCTGAGCCAAATCGAAACAAATGTTACATTCAAAATCACAGGCATCGTCATTGAAACGGATCCCCGACGAACATGATGGATTCGGTGCAATCGCTGATCTCATTGTTCCTCCCAAACCGCGCGAAACTCGTTGATACGCTGCTCTGCCTCCTCTCGGCACTCCTTGATACGCTGCCCTGCAGCCGCACCATACTCTACACGACACTCCTTGATACGTTGTTCTGCCTCCGCACGAAACTTTTTGATCTGGTAATCTGCATCAGCACGACACTCTTTGATACGACACTCAAGCTGCTGGAAATGCCGCTCTTGAGCCACCTGAAGTAGTGCGATACGCTGCTCTTGAGCCACACAAAATTCCTCAATACACTGATCTATATACTCCTTGAAACGTTGTTCTGTAGCCTCACGAGACAAATGCATTTGCTCTAAGCTCGCAAACAACGTATGAATGTCGGAAGGACGAGGAGGAATCTCCGTTCTTGGATCAGTTACCGATCTTCCTTTACCATAAAGAGGAACCAATTTCTCTTCCCCAACAACGCCTTTGCAAACGGGACATTCTTGAGGATGAGAACGATGATGTAACCACTTATAAAGACATGGCCAACAGAATAAATGACCACAAAGTGTGATCACTGGATCCTGAGCCAAATCGAAACAAATGTTACATTCAAAATCACAGGCATCGTCATTGAAACGGTTCCCCGACGAACATGATGGATTCGGTGCAGTCGCTGATCTCATTGTTCCTCCCAAACCGCGCGAAACTCGTTGATACGCTGCTCTGCCTCCTCTCGGCACTCCTTGATACGCTGCCCTGCAGCCGCACCATACTCTACACGACACTCCTTGATGCGCTGCTCGGTCTCCGCACGACACTCCTTGATGCGCTGCTCAGTCTCCACGCGACACTCCGCGCGAAACTCGTTGATACGCTGCTCTGCATCCGCACGAAGCTTCTTGATACGCTGTTCTGCATCCGCACGATACTCTGCGCGACACTCCCTGATACGCTGGTCTGCCTCTGCGCGACACTCCTTGATACGTTGTTCTGCCTCCGCAAGAAACTTTTTGATCCGGTAATCTGCTTCAGCACGACACTCTTTGATACGACACTCAAGCTGCTAGAAACGCCGCTCTTGAGCCACCTGAAGTAGTGCGATACGCTGCTCTTGAGCCACACAAAATTCCCCAATACACTGATCTATATACTCCTTGAAACATTGTTCTGTAGCCTCACGAGACAAACGCATTTGCTCTAAGCTCGCAAACAACGTATGAATGTCGGAAGGACGAGGAGGAATCTCCGTTCTTGGATCAGTTACCGATCTTCCTTTACCATAAAGAGGAACCAATTTCTCTTCCCCAACAACGCCTTTGCAAACGGGACATTCTTGAGGATGAGAACGATGATGTAACCACTTATAAAGACATGGCCAACAGAATAAATGACCACAAAGTGTGATCACTGGATCCTGAGCCAAATCGAAACAAATGTTACATTCAAAATCACAGGCATCGTCATTGAAACGGTTCCCCGACGAACATGATGGATTCGGTGCAGTCGCTGATCTCATTGTTCCTCCCAAACCGCGCGAAACTCGTTGATACGCTGCTCTGCCTCCTCTCGGCACTCCTTGATACGCTGCCCTGCAGCCGCACCATACTCTACACGACACTCCTTGATGCGCTGCTCGGTCTCCGCACGACACTCCTTGATGCGCTGCTCAGTCTCCACGCGACACTCCGCGCGAAACTCGTTGATACGCTGCTCTGCATCCGCACGAAGCATCTTGATACGCTGTTCTGCATCCGCACGATACTCTGCGCGACACTCCCTGATACGCTGGTCAGCCTCTGCGCGACACTCCTTGATACGTTGTTCTGCCTCCGCACGAAACTTTTTGATCTGGTAATCTGCATCAGCACGACACTCTTTGATACGACACTCAAGCTGCTGGAAACGCCGCTCTTGAGCCACCTGAAGTAGTGCGATACGCTGCTCTTGAGCCACACAAAATTCCTCAATACACTGATCTATATACTCCTTGAAACGTTGTTCTGTAGCCTCACGAGACAAACGCATTTGCTCTAAGCTCGCAAACAACGTATGAATGTCGGAAGGACGAGGAGGAATCTCTGTTCTTGGATCAGTTACCGATCTTCCTTTACCATAAAGAGGAACCAATTTCTCTTCCCCAACAACGCCTTTGCAAACGGGACATTCTTGAGGATGAGAACGATGATGTAACCACTTATAAAGACATGGCCAACAGAATAAATGACCACAAAGTGTGATCACTGGATCCTGAGCCAAATCGAAACAAATGTTACATTCAAAATCACAGGCATCGTCATTGAAACGGTTCCCCGACGAACATGATGGATTCGGTGCAGTCGCTGATCTCATTGTTCCTCCCAAACCGCGCGAAACTCGTTGATACGCTGCTCTGCCTCCTCTCGGCACTCCTTGATACGCTGCCCTGCAGCCGCACCATACTCTACACGACACTCCATGATGCGCTGCTCGATCTCCGCACGACACTCCTTGATGCGCTGCTCAGTCTCCACGCGACACTCCGCGCGAAACTCGTTGATACGCTGCTCTGCATCCGCACGAAGCTTCTTGATACGCTGTTCTGCATCCGCACGATACTCTGCGCGACACTCCCTGATACGCTTGTCTGCCTCTGCGCGACACTCCTTGATACGTTGTTCTGCCTCCGCAAGAAACTTTTTGATCCGGTAATCTGCATCAGCACGACACTCTTTGATACGACACTCAAGCTGCTAGAAACGCCGCTCTTGAGCCTCCTGAAGTAGTGCGATACGCTGCTCTTGAGCCACACAAAATTCCTCAATACACTGATCTATATACTCCTTGAAACGTTGTTCTGTAGCCTCACGAGACAAACGCATTTGCTCTAAGCTCGCAAACAACGTATGAATGTCGGAAGGACGAGGAGGAATCTCCGTTCTTGGATCAGTTACCGATCTTCCTTTACCATAAAGAGGAACCAATTTCTCTTCCCCAACAACGCCTTTGCAAACGGGACATTCTTGAGGATGAGAACGATGATGTAACCACTTATAAAGACATGGCCAACAGAATAAATGACCACAAAGTGTGATCACTGGATCCTGAGCCAAATCGAAACAAATGTTACATTCAAAATCACAGGCATCGTCATTGAAACGGTTCCCCGACGAACATGATGGATTCGGTGCAGTCGCTGATCTCATTGTTCCTCCCAAACCGCGCGAAACTCGTTGATACGCTGCTCTGCCTCCTCTCGGCACTCCTTGATACGCTGCCCTGCAGCCGCACCATACTCTACACGACACTCCTTGATGCGCTGCTCAGTCTCCGCACGACACTCCTTGATGCGCTGCTCAGTCTCCACGCGACACTCCGCGCGAAACTCGTTGATACGCTGCTCTGCATCCGCACGAAGCTTCTTGATACGCTGTTCTGCATCCGCACGATACTCTGCGCGACACTCCCTGATACGTTGGTCTGCCTCTGCGCGACACTCCTTGATACGTTGTTCTGCCTCCGCACGAAACTTTTTGATCCGGTAATCTGCATCAGCACGACACTCTTTGATACGACACTCAAGCTGCTGGAAACGCCGCTCTTGAGCCACCTGAAGTAGTGCGATACGCTGCTCTTGAGCCACACAAAATTCCTCAATACACTGATCTATATACTCCTTGAAACGTTGTTCTGTAGCCTCACGAGACAAACGCATTTGCTCTAAGCTCGCAAACAACGTATGAATGTCGGAAGGACGAGGAGGAATCTCCGTTCTTGGATCAGTTACCGATCTTCCTTTACCATAAAGAGGAACCAATTTCTCTTCCCCAACAACGCCTTTGCAAACGGGACATTCTTGAGGATGAGAACGATGATGTAACCACTTATAAAGACATGGCCAACAGAATAAATGACCACAAAGTGTGATCACTGGATCCTGAGCCAAATCGAAACAAATGTTACATTCAAAATCACAGGCATCGTCATTGAAACGGTTCCCCGACGAACATGATGGATTCGGTGCAGTCGCTGATCTCATTGTTCCTCCCAAACCGCGCGAAACTCGTTGATACGCTGCTCTGCCTCCTCTCGGCACTCCTTGATACGCTGCCCTGCAGCCGCACCATACTCTACACGACACTCCTTGATGCGCTGCTCAGTCTCCGCACGACACTCCTTGATGCGCTGCTCAGTCTCCACGCGACACTCCGCGCGAAACTCGTTGATACGCTGCTCTGCATCCGCACGAAGCTTCTTGATACGCTGTTCTGCATCCGCACGATACTCTGCGCGACACTCCCTGATACGCTGGTCTGCCTCTGCGCGACACTCCTTGATACGTTGTTCTGCCTCCGCAAGAAACTTTTTGATCCGGTAATCTGCTTCAGCACGACACTCTTTGATACGACACTCAAGCTGCTAGAAACGCCGCTCTTGAGCCACCTGAAGTAGTGCGATACGCTGCTCTTGAGCCACACAAAATTCCTCAATACACTGATCTATATACTCCTTGAAACATTGTTCTGTAGCCTCACGAGACAAACGCATTTGCTCTAAGCTCGCAAACAACGTATGAATGTCGGAAGGACGAGGAGGAATCTCCGTTCTTGGATCAGTTACCGATCTTCCTTTACCATAAAGAGGAACCAATTTCTCTTCCCCAACAACGCCTTTGCAAACGGGACATTCTTGAGGATGAGAACGATGATGTAACCACTTATAAAGACATGGCCAACAGAATAAATGACCACAAAGTGTGATCACTGGATCCTGAGCCAAATCGAAACAAATGTTACATTCAAAATCACAGGCATCGTCATTGAAACGGTTCCCCGACGAACATGATGGATTCGGTGCAGTCGCTGATCTCATTGTTCCTCCCAAACCGCGCGAAACTCGTTGATACGCTGCTCTGCCTCCTCTCGGCACTCCTTGATACGCTGCCCTGCAGCCGCACCATACTCTACACGACACTCCTTGATGCGATGCTCGGTCTCCGCACGACACTCCTTGATGCGCTGCTCAGTCTCCACACGACACTCCGCGCGAAACTCATTGATACGCTGCTCTGCATCCGCACGAAGCTTCTTGATACGCTGTTCTGCATCCGCACGATAGTCTGCGCGACACTCCCTGATACGTTGGTCAGCCTCTGCGCGACACTCCTTGATACGTTGTTCTGCCTCCGCACGAAACTTTTTGATCCGGTAATCTGCATCAGCACGACACTCTTTGATACGACACTCAAGCTGCTGGAAACGCCGCTCTTGAGCCACCTGAAGTAGTGCGATACGCTGCTCTTGAGCCACACAAAATTCCTCAATACACTGATCTATATACTCCTTGAAACGTTGTTCTGTAGCCTCACGAGACAAACGCATTTGCTCTAAGCTCGCAAACAACGTATGAATGTCGGAAGGACGAGGAGGAATCTCGTTCTTGGATCAGTTACCGATCTTCCTTTACCATAAAGAGGAACCAATTTCTCTTCCCCAACAACGCCTTTGCAAACGGGACATTCTTGAGGATGAGAACGATGATGTAACCACTTATAAAGACATGGCCAACAGAATAAATGACCACAAAGTGTGATCACTGGATCCTGAGCCAAATCGAAACAAATGTTACATTCAAAATCACAGGCATCGTCATTGAAACGGTTCCCCGACGAACATGATGGATTCGGTGCAGTCGCTGATCTCATTGTTCCTCCCAAACCGCGCGAAACTCGTTGATACGCTGCTCTGCCTCCTCTCGGCACTCCTTGATACGCTGCCCTGCAGCCGCACCATACTCTACACGACACTCCTTGATGCGCTGCTCAGTCTCCGCACGACACTCCTTGATGCGCTGCTCAGTCTCCACGCGACACTCCGCGCGAAACTCGTTGATACGCTGCTCTGCATCCGCACGAAGCTTCTTGATACGCTGTTCTGCATCCGCACGATACTCTGCGCGACACTCCCTGATACGCTGGTCTGCCTCTGCGCGACACTCCTTGATACGTTGTTCTGCCTCCGCACGAAACTTTTTGATCCGGTAATCTGCATCAGCACGACACTCTTTGATACGACACTCAAGCTGCTAGAAACGCCGCTCTTGAGCCTCCTGAAGTAGTGCGATACGCTGCTCTTGAGCCACACAAAATTCCTCAATACACTGATCTATATACTCCTTGAAACGTTGTTCTGTAGCCTCACGAGACAAACGCATTTGCTCTAAGCTCGCAAACAACGTATGAATGTCGGAAGGACGAGGAGGAATCTCCGTTCTTGGATCAGTTACCGATCTTCCTTTACCATAAAGAGGAACCAATTTCTCTTCCCCAACAACGCCTTTGCAAACGGGACATTCTTGAGGATGAGAACGATGATGTAACCACTTATAAAGACATGGCCAACAGAATAAATGACCACAAAGTGTGATCACTGGATCCTGAGCCAAATCGAAACAAATGTTACATTCAAAATCACAGGCATCGTCATTGAAACGGTTCCCCGACGAACATGATGGATTCGGTGCAGTCGCTGATCTCATTGTTCCTCCCAAACCGCGCGAAACTCGTTGATACGCTGCTCTGCCTCCTCTCGGCACTCCTTGATACGCTGCCCTGCAGCCGCACCATACTCTACACGACACTCCTTGATGCGCTGCTCGGTCTCCGCACGACACTCCTTGATGCGCTGCTCAGTCTCCACGCGACACTCCGCGCGAAACTCGTTGATACGCTGCTCTGCATCCGCACGAAGCTTCTTGATACGCTGTTCTGCATCCGCACGATACTCTGCGCGACACTCCCTGATACGCTGGTCTGCCTCTGCGCGACACTCCTTGATACGTTGTTCTGCCTCCGCACGAAACTTTTTGATCCGGTAATCTGCATCAGCACGACACTCTTTGATACGACACTCAAGCTGCTGGAAACGCCGCTCTTGAGCCACCTGAAGTAGTGCGATACGCTGCTCTTGAGCCACACAAAATTCCTCAATACACTGATCTATATACTCCTTGAAACGTTGTTCTGTAGCCTCACGAGACAAACGCATTTGCTCTAAGCT
This sequence comes from Lathyrus oleraceus, assembly GCF_024323335.1. Taxonomy (NCBI): domain Eukaryota; kingdom Viridiplantae; phylum Streptophyta; class Magnoliopsida; order Fabales; family Fabaceae; genus Lathyrus; species Lathyrus oleraceus. Next base: position 59,738 of record NW_026112625.1, on the reverse strand, counting down.
CGCAAACAACGTATGAATGTCGGAAGGACGAGGAGGAATCTCCGTTCTTGGATCAGTTACCGATCTTCCTTTACCATAAAGAGGAACCAATTTCTCTTCCCCAACAACGCCTTTGCAAACGGGACATTCTTGAGGATGAGAACGATGATGTAACCACTTATAAAGACATGGCCAACAGAATAAATGACCACAAAGTGTGATCACTGGATCCTGAGCCAAATCGAAACAAATGTTACATTCAAAATCACAGGCATCGTCATTGAAACGGTTCCCCGACGAACATGATGGATTCGGTGCAGTCGCTGATCTCATTGTTCCTCCCAAACCGCGCGAAACTCGTTGATACGCTGCTCTGCCTCCTCTCGGCACTCCTTGATACGCTGCCCTGCAGCCGCACCATACTCTACACGACACTCCTTGATGCGCTGCTCAGTCTCCGCACGACACTCCTTGATGCGCTGCTCAGTCTCCACGCGACACTCCGCGCGAAACTCGTTGATACGCTGCTCTGCATCCGCACGAAGCTTCTTGATACGCTGTTCTGCATCCGCACGATACTCTGCGCGACACTCCCTGATACGTTGGTCTGCCTCTGCGCGACACTCCTTGATACGTTGTTCTGCCTCCGCACGAAACTTTTTGATCCGGTAATCTGCATCAGCACGACACTCAAGCTGCTGGAAACGCCGCTCTTGAGCCTCCTGAAGTAGTGCGATACGCTGCTCTTGAGCCACACAAAATTCCTCAATACACTGATCTATATACTCCTTGAAACGTTGTTCTGTAGCCTCACGAGACAAACGCATTTGCTCTAAGCTCGCAAACAACGTATGAATGTCGGAAGGACGAGGAGGAATCTCCGTTCTTGGATCAGTTACCGATCTTCCTTTACCATAAAGAGGAACCAATTTCTCTTCCCCAACAACGCCTTTGCAAACGGGACATTCTTGAGGATGAGAACGATGATGTAACCACTTATAAAGACATGGCCAACAGAATAAATGACCACAAAGTGTGATCACTGGATCCTGAGCCAAATCGAAACAAATGTTACATTCAAAATCACAGGCATCGTCATTGAAACGGTTCCCCGACGAACATGATGGATTCGGTGCAGTCGCTGATCTCATTGTTCCTCCCAAACCGCGCGAAACTCGTTGATACGCTGCTCTGCCTCCTCTCGGCACTCCTTGATACGCTGCCCTGCAGCCGCACCATACTCTACACGACACTCCTTGATGCGCTGCTCAGTCTCCGCACGACACTCCTTGATGCGCTGCTCAGTCTCCACGCGACACTCCGCGCGAAACTCGTTGATACGCTGCTCTGCATCCGCACGAAGCTTCTTGATACGCTGTTCTGCATCCGCACGATACTCTGCGCGACACTCCCTGATACGCTGGTCTGCCTCTGCGCGACACTCCTTGATACGTTGTTCTGCCTCCGCACGAAACTTTTTGATCCGGTAATCTGCATCAGCACGACACTCTTTGATACGACACTCAAGCTGCTGGAAACGCCGCTCTTGAGCCTCCTGAAGTAGTGCGATACGCTGCTCTTGAGCCACACAAAATTCCTCAATACACTGATCTATATACTCCTTGAAACGCTGTTCTGTAGCCTCACGAGACAAACGCATTTGCTCTAAGCTCGCAAACAACGTATGAATGTCGGAAGGACGAGGAGGAATCTCCGTTCTTGGATCAGTTACCGATCTTCCTTTACCATAAAGAGGAACCAATTTCTCTTCCCCAACAACGCCTTTGCAAACGGGACATTCTTGAGGATGAGAACGATGATGTAACCACTTATAAAGACATGGCCAACAGAATAAATGACCACAAAGTGTGATCACTGGATCCTGAGCCAAATCGAAACAAATGTTACATTCAAAATCACAGGCATCGTCATTGAAACGGTTCCCCGACGAACATGATGGATTCGGTGCAGTCGCTGATCTCATTGTTCCTCCCAAACCGCGCGAAACTCGTTGATACGCTGCTCTGCCTCCTCTCGGCACTCCTTGATACGCTGCCCTGCAGCCGCACCATACTCTACACGACACTCCTTGATGCGTTGCTCAGTCTCCGCACGACACTCCTTGATGCGCTGCTCAGTCTCCACACGACACTCCGCGCGAAACTCATTGATACGCTGCTCTGCATCCGCACGAAGCTTCTTGATACGCTGTTCTGCATCCGCACGATACTCTGCGCGACACTCCCTGATACGCTGGTCTGCCTCTGCGCGACACTCCTTGATACGTTGTTCTGCCTCCGCACGAAACTTTTTGATCCGGTAATCTGCATCAGCACGACACTCTTTGATACGACACTCAAGCTGCTAGAAACGCCGCTCTTGAGCCTCCTGAAGTAGTGCGATACGCTGCTCTTGAGCCACACAAAATTCCTCAATACACTGATCTATATACTCCTTGAAACGTTGTTCTGTAGCCTCACGAGACAAACGCATTTGCTCTAAGCTCGCAAACAACGTATGAATGTCGGAAGGACGAGGAGGAATCTCCGTTCTTGGATCAGTTACCGATCTTCCTTTACCATAAACGGGACATTCTTGAGGATGAGAACGATGATGTAACCACTTATAAAGACATGGCCAACAGAATAAATGACCACAAAGTGTGATCACTGGATCCTGAGCCAAATCGAAACAAATGTTACATTCAAAATCACAGGCATCGTCATTGAAACGGTTCCCCGACGAACATGATGGATTCGGTGCAGTCGCTGATCTCATTGTTCCTCCCAAACCGCGCGAAACTCGTTGATACGCTGCTCTGCCTCCTCTCGGCACTCCTTGATACGCTGCCCTGCAGCCGCACCATACTCTACACGACACTCCTTGATGCGCTGCTCAGTCTCCGCACGACACTCCTTGATGCGCTGCTCAGTCTCCACGCGACACCTGCGCGAAACTCGTTGATACGCTGCTCTGCATCCGCACGAAGCTTCTTGATACGCTGTTCTGCATCCGCACGATACTCTGCGCGACACTCCCTGATACGCTGGTCTGCCTCTGCGCGACACTCCTTGATACGTTGTTCTGCCTCCGCACGATACTTTTTGTTTCGGTAATCTGCATCAGCACGACACTCTTTGATACGACACTCAAGCTGCTGGAAACGCCGCTCTTGAGCCTCCTGAAGTAGTGCGATACGCTGCTCTTGAGCCACACAAAATTCCTCAATACACTGATCTATATACTCCTTGAAACGTTGTTCTGTAGCCTCACGAGACAAACGCATTTGCTCTAAGCTCGCAAACAACGTATGAATGTCGGAAGGACGAGGAGGAATCTACATTCTTGGATCAGTTACCGATCTTCCTTTACCATAAAGAGGAACCAATTTCTCTTCCCCAACAACGCCTTTGCAAACGGGACATTCTTGAGGATGAGAACGATGATGTAACCACTTATAAAGACATGGCCAACAGAATAAATGACCACAAAGTGTGATCACTGGATCCTGAGCCAAATCGAAACAAATGTTACATTCAAAATCACAGGCATCGTCATTGAAACGGTTCCCCGACGAACATGATGGATTCGGTGCAGTCGCTGATCTCATTGTTCACCCCAAACCGCGCGAAACTCGTTGATACGCTGCTCTGCCTCCTCTCGGCACTCCTTGATACGCTGCCCTGCAGCCGCACCATACTCTACACGACACTCCTTGATGCGCTGCTCAGTCTCCGCACGACACTCCTTGATGCGCTGCTCAGTCTCCACGCGACACTCCGCGCGAAACTCGTTGACACTGCTCTGCATCCGCACGAAGCTTCTTGATACGCTGTTCTGCATCCGCACGATACTCTGCGCGACACTCCCTGATACGCTGGTCTGCCTCTGCGCGACACTCCTTGATACGTTGTTCTGCCTCCGCACGAAACTTTTTGATCCGGTAATCTGCATCAGCACGACACTCTTTGATACGACACTCAAGCTGCTGAAACGCCGCTCTTGAGCCTCCTGAAGTAGTGCGATACGCTGCTCTTGAGCCACACAAAATTCCTCAATACACTGATCTATATACTCCTTGAAACGCTGTTCTGTAGCCTCACGAGACAAACCCATTTGCTCTAAGCTCGCAAACAACGTATGAATGTCGGAAGGACGAGGAGGAATCTCAGTTCTTGGATCAGTTACCGATCTTCCTTTACCATAAAGAGGAACCAATTTCTCTTCCCCAACAACGCCTTTGCAAACGGGACATTCTTGAGGATGAGAACGATGATGTAACCACTTATAAAGACATGGCCAAAAGAATAAATGACCACAAAGTGTGATCACTGGATCCTGAGCCAAATCGAAACAAATGTTACATTCAAAATCACAGGCATCGTCATTGAAACGGTTCCCCGACGAACATGATGGATTCGGTGCAGTCGCTGATCTCATTGTTCCTCCCAAACCGCGCGAAACTCGTTGATACGCTGCTCTGCCTCCTCTCGGCACTCCTTGATACGCTGCCCTGCAGCCGCACCATACTCTACACGACACTCCTTGATGCGCTGCTCAGTCTCCGCACGACACTCCTTGATGCGCTGCTCAGTCTCCACGCGACACTCCGCGCGAAACTCGTTGATACGCTGCTCTGCATCCGCACGAAGCTTCTTGATACGCTGTTCTGCATCCGCACGATACTCTGCGCGACACTCCCTGATACGCTGGTCTGCCTCTGCGCGACACTCCTTGATACGTTGTTCTGCCTCCGCACGAAACTTTTTGATCCGGTAATCTGCATCAGCACGACACTCTTTGATACGACACTCAAGCTGCTGGAAACGCCGCTCTTGAGCCTCCTGAAGTAGTGCGATACGCTGCTCTTGAGCCACACAAAATTCCTCAATACACTGATCTATATACTCCTTGAAACGCTGTTCTGTAGCCTCACGAGACAAACGCGTTTGCTCTAAGCTCGCAAACAACGTATGAATGTCGGAAGGACGAGGAGGAATCTCCGTTCTTGGATCAGTTACCGATCTTCCTTTACCATAAAGAGGAACCAATTTCTCTTCCCCAACAACGCCTTTGCAAACGGGACATTCTTGAGGATGAGAACGATGATGTAACCACTTATAAAGACATGGCCAAAAGAATAAATGACCACAAAGTGTGATCACTGGATCCTGAGCCAAATCGAAACAAATGTTACATTCAAAATCACAGGCATCGTCATTGAAACGGTTCCCCGACGAACATGATGGATTCGGTGCAGTCGCTGATCTCATTGTTCCTCCCAAACCGCGCGAAACTCGTTGATACGCTGCTCTGCCTCCTCTCGGCACTCCTTGATACGCTGCCCTGCAGCCGCACCATACTCTACACGACACTCCTTGATGCGCTGCTTAGTCTCCGCACGACACTCCTTGATGCGCTGCTCAGTCTCCACACGACACTCCGCGCGAAACTCGTTGATACGCTGCTCTGCATCCGCACGAAGCTTCTTGATACGCTGTTCTGCATCCGCACGATACTCTGCGCGACACTCCCTGATACGCTGGTCTGCCTCTGCGCGACACTCCTTGATACGTTGTTCTGCCTCCGCACGAAACTTTTTGATCCGGTAATCTGCATCAGCACGACACTCTTTGATACGACACTCAAGCTGCTAGAAACGCCGCTCTTGAGCCTCCTGAAGTAGTGCGATACGCTGCTCTTGAGCCACACAAAATTCCTCAATACACTGATCTATATACTCCTTGAAACGCTGTTCTGTAGCCTCACGAGACAAACGCGTTTGCTCTAAGCTCGCAAACAACGTATGAATGTCGGAAGGACGAGGAGGAATCTCAGTTCTTGGATCAGTTACCGATCTTCCTTTACCATAAAGAGGAACCAATTTCTCTTCCCCAACAACGCCTTTGCAAACGGGACATTCTTGAGGATGAGAACGATGATGTAACCACTTATAAAGACATGGCCAAAAGAATAAATGACCACAAAGTGTGATCACTGGATCCTGAGCCAAATCGAAACAAATGTTACATTCAAAATCACAGGCATCGTCATTGAAACGGTTCCCCGACGAACATGATGGATTCGGTGCAGTCGCTGATCTCATTGTTCCTCCCAAACCGCGCGAAACTCGTTGATACGCTGCTCTGCCTCCTCTCGGCACTCCTTGATACGCTGCCCTGCAGCCGCACCATACTCTACACGACACTCCTTGATGCGCTGCTTAGTCTCCGCACGACACTCCTTGATGCGCTGCTCAGTCTCCACACGACACTCCGCGCGAAACTCGTTGATACGCTGCTCTGCATCCGCACGAAGCTTCTTGATACGCTGTTCTGCATCCGCACGATACTCTGCGCGACACTCCCTGATACGCTGGTCTGCCTCTGCGCGACACTCCTTGATACGTTGTTCTGCCTCCGCACGAAACTTTTTGATCCGGTAATCTGCATCAGCACGACACTCTTTGATACGACACTCAAGCTGCTGGAAACGCCGCTCTTGAGCCTCCTGAAGTAGTGCGATACGCTGCTCTTGAGCCACACAAAATTCCTCAATACACTGATCTATATACTCCTTGAAACGCTGTTCTGTAGCCTCACGAGACAAACGCATTTGCTCTAAGCTCGCAAACAACGTATGAATGTCGGAAGGACGAGGAGGAATCTCAGTTCTTGGATCAGTTACCGATCTTCCTTTACCATAAAGAGGAACCAATTTCTCTTCCCCAACAACGCCTTTGCAAACGGGACATTCTTGAGGATGAGAACGATGATGTAACCACTTATAAAGACATGGCCAACAGAATAAATGACCACAAAGTGTGATCACTGGATCCTGAGCCAAATCGAAACAAATGTTACATTCAAAATCACAGGCATCGTCATTGAAACGGTTCCCCGACGAACATGATGGATTCGGTGCAGTCGCTGATCTCATTGTTCCTCCCAAACCGCGCGAAACTCGTTGATACGCTGCTCTGCCTCCTCTCGGCACTCCTTGATACGCTGCCCTGCAGCCGCACCATACTCTACACGACACTCCTTGATGCGCTGCTTAGTCTCCGCACGACACTCCTTGATGCGCTGCTCAGTCTCCACACGACACTCCGCGCGAAACTCGTTGATACGCTGCTCTGCATCCGCACGAAGCTTCTTGATACGCTGTTCTGCATCCGCACGATACTCTGCGCGACACTCCCTGATACGCTGGTCTGCCTCTGCGCGACACTCCTTGATACGTTGTTCTGCCTCCGCACGAAACTTTTTGATCCGGTAATCTGCATCAGCACGACACTCTTTGATACGACACTCAAGCTGCTGGAAACGCCGCTCTTGAGCCTCCTGAAGTAGTGCGATACGCTGCTCTTGAGCCACACAAAATTCCTCAATACACTGATCTATATACTCCTTGAAACGCTGTTCTGTAGCCTCACGAGACAAACGCGTTTGCTCTAAGCTCGCAAACAACGTATGAATGTCGGAAGGACGAGGAGGAATCTCAGTTCTTGGATCAGTTACCGATCTTCCTTTACCATAAAGAGGAACCAATTTCTCTTCCCCAACAACGCCTTTGCAAACGGGACATTCTTGAGGATGAGAACGATGATGTAACCACTTATAAAGACATGGCCAAAAGAATAAATGACCACAAAGTGTGATCACTGGATCCTGAGCCAAATCGAAACAAATGTTACATTCAAAATCACAGGCATCGTCATTGAAACGGTTCCCCGACGAACATGATGGATTCGGTGCAGTCGCTGATCTCATTGTTCCTCCCAAACCGCGCGAAACTCGTTGATACGCCGCTCTGCCTCCTCTCGGCACTCCTTGATACGCTGCCCTGCAGCCGCACCATACTCTACACGACACTCCTTGATGCGCTGCTTAGTCTCCGCACGACACTCCTTGATGCGCTGCTCAGTCTCCACACGACACTCCGCGCGAAACTCGTTGATACGCTGCTCTGCATCCGCACGAAGCTTCTTGATACGCTGTTCTGCATCCGCACGATACTCTGCGCGACACTCCCTGATACGCTGGTCTGCCTCTGCGCGACACTCCTTGATACGTTGTTCTGCCTCCGCACGAAACTTTTTGATCCGGTAATCTGCATCAGCACGACACTCTTTGATACGACACTCAAGCTGCTAGAAACGCCGCTCTTGAGCCTCCTGAAGTAGTGCGATACGCTGCTCTTGAGCCACACAAAATTCCTCAATACACTGATCTATATACTCCTTGAAACGCTGTTCTGTAGCCTCACGAGACAAACGCGTTTGCTCTAAGCTCGCAAACAACGTATGAATGTCGGAAGGACGAGGAGGAATCTCAGTTCTTGGATCAGTTACCGATCTTCCTTTACCATAAAGAGGAACCAATTTCTCTTCCCCAACAACGCCTTTGCAAACGGGACATTCTTGAGGATGAGAACGATGATGTAACCACTTATAAAGACATGGCCAACAGAATAAATGACCACAAAGTGTGATCACTGGATCCTGAGCCAAATCGAAACAAATGTTACATTCAAAATCACAGGCATCGTCATTGAAACGGTTCCCCGACGAACATGATGGATTCGGTGCAGTCGCTGATCTCATTGTTCCTCCCAAACCGCGCGAAACTCGTTGATACGCTGCTCTGCCTCCTCTCGGCACTCCTTGATACGCTGCCCTGCAGCCGCACCATACTCTACACGACACTCCTTGATGCGCTGCTTAGTCTCCGCACGACACTCCTTGATGCGCTGCTCAGTCTCCACACGACACTCCGCGCGAAACTCGTTGATACGCTGCTCTGCATCCGCACGAAGCTTCTTGATACGCTGTTCTGCATCCGCACGATACTCTGCGCGACACTCCCTGATACGCTGGTCTGCCTCTGCGCGACACTCCTTGATACGTTGTTCTGCCTCCGCACGAAACTTTTTGATCCGGTAATCTGCATCAGCACGACACTCTTTGATACGACACTCAAGCTGCTAGAAACGCCGCTCTTGAGCCTCCTGAAGTAGTGCGATACGCTGCTCTTGAGCCACACAAAATTCCTCAATACACTGATCTATATACTCCTTGAAACGCTGTTCTGTAGCCTCACGAGACAAACGCGTTTGCTCTAAGCTCGCAAACAACGTATGAATGTCGGAAGGACGAGGAGGAATCTCAGTTCTGGGATCAGTTACCGATCTTCCTTTACCATAAAGAGGAACCAATTTCTCTTCCCCAACAACGCCTTTGCAAACGGGACATTCTTGAGGATGAGAACGATGATGTAACCACTTATAAAGACATGGCCAAAAGAATAAATGACCACAAAGTGTGATCACTGGATCCTGAGCCAAATCGAAACAAATGTTACATTCAAAATCACAGGCATCGTCATTGAAACGGTTCCCCGACGAACATGATGGATTCGGTGCAGTCGCTGATCTCATCGTTCCTCCCAAATTGCGCGAAACTCGTTGATACGCCGCTCTGCCTCCTCTCGGCACTCCTTGATACGCTGCCCTGCAGCCGCACCATACTCTACACGACACTCCTTGATGCGCTGCTTAGTCTCCGCACGACACTCCTTGATGCGCTGCTCAGTCTCCACACGACACTCCGCGCGAAACTCGTTGATACGCTGCTCTGCATCCGCACGAAGCTTCTTGATACGCTGTTCTGCATCCGCACGATACTCTGCGCGACACTCCCTGATACGCTGGTCTGCCTCTGCGCGACACTCCTTGATACGTTGTTCTGCCTCCGCACGAAACTTTTTGATCCGGTAATCTGCATCAGCACGACACTCTTTGATACGACACTCAAGCTGCTAGAAACGCCGCTCTTGAGCCTCCTGAAGTAGTGCGATACGCTGCTCTTGAGCCACACAAAATTCCTCAATACACTGATCTATATACTCCTTGAAACGCTGTTCTGTAGCCTCACGAGACAAACGCATTTGCTCTAAGCTCGCAAACAACGTATGAATGTCGGAAGGACGAGGAGGAATCTCAGTTCTTGGATCAGTTACCGATCTTCCTTTACCATAAAGAGGAACCAATTTCTCTTCCCCAACAACGCCTTTGCAAACGGGACATTCTTGAGGATGAGAACGATGATGTAACCACTTATAAAGACATGGCCAACAGAATAAATGACCACAAAGTGTGATCACTGGATCCTGAGCCAAATCGAAACAAATGTTACATTCAAAATCACAGGCATCGTCATTGAAACGGTTCCCCGACGAACATGATGGATTCGGTGCAGTCGCTGATCTCATTGTTCCTCCCAAACCGCGCGAAACTCGTTGATACGCTGCTCTGCCTCCTCTCGGCACTCCTTGATACGCTGCCCTGCAGCCGCACCATACTCTACACGACACTCCTTGATGCGCTGCTCGGTCTCCGCACGACACTCCTTGATGCGCTGCTCAGTCTCCACACGACACTCCGCGCGAAACTCGTTGATACGCTGCTCTGCATCCGCACGAAGCTTCTTGATACGCTGTTCTGCATCCGCACGATACTCTGCGCGACACTCCCTGATACGCTGGTCTGCCTCTGCGCGACACTCCTTGATACGGTAATCTGCATCAGCACGACACTCTTTGATACGACACTCAAGCTGCTAGAAACGCCGCTCTTGAGCCTCCTGAAGTAGTGCGATACGCTGCTCTTGAGCCACACAAAATTCCTCAATACACTGATCTATATACTCCTTGAAACGCTGTTCTGTAGCCTCACGAGACAAACGCGTTTGCTCTAAGCTCGCAAACAACGTATGAATGTCGGAAGGACGAGGAGGAATCTCAGTTCTGGATCAGTTACCGATCTTCCTTTACCATAAAGAGGAACCAATTTCTCTTCCCCAACAACGCCTTTGCAAACGGGACATTCTTGAGGATGAGAACGATGATGTAACCACTTATAAAGACATGGCCAAAAGAATAAATGACCACAAAGTGTGATCACTGGATCCTGAGCCAAATCGAAACAAATGTTACATTCAAAATCACAGGCATCGTCATTGAAACGGTTCCCCGACGAACATGATGGATTCGGTGCAGTCGCTGATCTCATCGTTCCTCCCAAATTGCGCGAAACTCGTTGATACGCCGCTCTGCCTCCTCTCGGCACTCCTTGATACGCTGCCCTGCAGCCGCACCATACTCTACACGACACTCCTTGATGCGCTGCTTAGTCTCCGCACGACACTCCTTGATGCGCTGCTCAGTCTCCACACGACACTCCGCGCGAAACTCGTTGATACGCTGCTCTGCATCCGCACGAAGCTTCTTGATACGCTGTTCTGCATCCGCACGATACTCTGCGCGACACTCCCTGATACGCTGGTCTGCCTCTGCGCGACACTCCTTGATACGTTGTTCTGCCTCCGCACGAAACTTTTTGATCCGGTAATCTGCATCAGCACGACACTCTTTGATACGACACTCAAGCTGCTAGAAACGCCGCTCTTGAGCCTCCTGAAGTAGTGCGATACGCTGCTCTTGAGCCACACAAAATTCCTCAATACACTGATCTATATACTCCTTGAAACGCTGTTCTGTAGCCTCACGAGACAAACGCGTTTGCTCTAAGCTCGCAAACAACGTATGAATGTCGGAAGGACGAGGAGGAATCTCAGTTCTTGGATCAGTTACCGATCTTCCTTTACCATAAAGAGGAACCAATTTCTCTTCCCCAACAACGCCTTTGCAAACGGGACATTCTTGAGGATGAGAACGATGATGTAACCACTTATAAAGACATGGCCAACAGAATAAATGACCACAAAGTGTGATCACTGGATCCTGAGCCAAATCGAAACAAATGTTACATTCAAAATCACAGGCATCGTCATTGAAACGGTTCCCCGACGAACATGATGGATTCGGTGCAGTCGCTGATCTCATTGTTCCTCCCAAACCGCGCGAAACTCGTTGATACGCTGCTCTGCCTCCTCTCGGCACTCCTTGATACGCTGCCCTGCAGCCGCACCATACTCTACACGACACTCCTTGATGCGCTGCTCAGTCTCCGCACGACACTCCTTGATGCGCTGCTCAGTCTCCACACGACACTCCGCGCGAAACTCATTGATACGCTGCTCTGCATCCGCACGAAGCTTCTTTATACGCTGTTCTGCATCCGCACGATACTCTGCGCGACACTCCCTGATACGCTGGGCTGCCTCTGCGCGACACTCCTTGATACGTTGTTCTGCCTCCGCACGAAACTTTTTGATCCGGTAATCTGCATCAGCACGACACTCTTTGATACGACACTCAAGCTGCTAGAAACGCCGCTCTTGAGCCTCCTGAAGTAGTGCGATACGCTGCTCTTGAGCCACACAAAATTCCTCAATACACTGATCTATATACTCCTTGAAACGCTGTTCTGTAGCCTCACGAGACAAACGCGTTTGCTCTAAGCTCGCAAACAACGTATGAATGTCGGAAGGACGAGGAGGAATCTCAGTTCTGGGATCAGTTACCGATCTTCCTTTACCATAAAGAGGAACCAATTTCTCTTCCCCAACAACGCCTTTGCAAACGGGACATTCTTGAGGATGAGAACGATGATGTAACCACTTATAAAGACATGGCCAACAGAATAAATGACCACAAAGTGTGATCACTGGATCCTGAGCCAAATCGAAACAAATGTTACATTCAAAATCACAGGCATCGTCATTGAAACGGTTCCCCGACGAACATGATGGATTCGGTGCAGTCGCTGATCTCATTGTTCCTCCCAAACCGCGCGAAACTCGTTGATACGCTGCTCTGCCTCCTCTCGGCACTCCTTGATACGCTGCCCTGCAGCCGCACCATACTCTACACGACACTCCTTGATGCGCTGCTTAGTCTCCGCACGACACTCCTTGATGCGCTGCTCAGTCTCCACACGACACTCCGCGCGAAACTCGTTGATACGCTGCTCTGCATCCGCACGAAGCTTCTTGATACGCTGTTCTGCATCCGCACGATACTCTGCGCGACACTCCCTGATACGCTGGTCTGCCTCTGCGCGACACTCCTTGATACGTTGTTCTGCCTCCGCACGAAACTTTTTGATCCGGTAATCTGCATCAGCACGACACTCTTTGATACGACACTCAAGCTGCTAGAAACGCCGCTCTTGAGCCTCCTGAAGTAGTGCGATACGCTGCTCTTGAGCCACACAAAATTCCTCAATACACTGATCTATATACTCCTTGAAACGCTGTTCTGTAGCCTCACGAGACAAACGCATTTGCTCTAAGCTCGCAAACAACGTATGAATGTCGGAAGGACGAGGAGGAATCTCAGTTCTTGGATCAGTTACCGATCTTCCTTTACCATAAAGAGGAACCAATTTCTCTTCCCCAACAACGCCTTTGCAAACGGGACATTCTTGAGGATGAGAACGATGATGTAACCACTTATAAAGACATGGCCAACAGAATAAATGACCACAAAGTGTGATCACTGGATCCTGAGCCAAATCGAAACAAATGTTACATTCAAAATCACAGGCATCGTCATTGAAACGGTTCCCCGACGAACATGATGGATTCGGTGCAGTCGCTGATCTCATTGTTCCTCCCAAACCGCGCGAAACTCGTTGATACGCTGCTCTGCCTCCTCTCGGCACTCCTTGATACGCTGCCCTGCAGCCGCACCATACTCTACACGACACTCCTTGATGCGCTGCTTAGTCTCCGCACGACACTCCTTGATGCGCTGCTCAGTCTCCACGCGACACTCCGCGCGAAACTCGTTGATACACTGCTCTGCATCCGCACGAAGCTTCTTGATACGCTGTTCTGCATCCGCACGATACTCTGCGCGACACTCCCTGATACGCTGGTCTGCCTCTGCGCGACACTCCTTGATACGTTGTTCTGCCTCCGCACGAAACTTTTTGATCCGGTAATCTGCATCAGCACGACACTCTTTGATACGACACTCAAGCTGCTAGAAACGCCGCTCTTGAGCCTCCTGAAGTAGTGCGATACGCTGCTCTTGAGCCACACAAAATTCCTCAATACACTGATCTATATACTCCTTGAAACGCTGTTCTGTAGCCTCACGAGACAAACGCGTTTGCTCTAAGCTCGCAAACAACGTATGAATGTCGGAAGGACGAGGAGGAATCTCAGTTCTGGGATCAGTTACCGATCTTCCTTTACCATAAAGAGGAACCAATTTCTCTTCCCCAACAACGCCTTTGCAAACGGGACATTCTTGAGGATGAGAACGATGATGTAACCACTTATAAAGACATGGCCAACAGAATAAATGACCACAAAGTGTGATCACTGGATCCTGAGCCAAATCGAAACAAATGTTACATTCAAAATCACAGGCATCGTCATTGAAACGGTTCCCCGACGAACATGATGGATTCGGTGCAGTCGCTGATCTCATTGTTCCTCCCAAACCGCGCGAAACTCGTTGATACGCTGCTCTGCCTCCTCTCGGCACTCCTTGATACGCTGCCCTGCAGCCGCACCATACTCTACACGACACTCCTTGATGCGCTGCTTAGTCTCCGCACGACACTCCTTGATGCGCTGCTCAGTCTCCACACGACACTCCGCGCGAAACTCGTTGATACGCTGCTCTGCATCCGCACGAAGCTTCTTGATACGCTGTTCTGCATCCGCACGATACTCTGCGCGACACTCCCTGATACGCTGGTCTGCCTCTGCGCGACACTCCTTGATACGTTGTTCTGCCTCCGCACGAAACTTTTTGATCCGGTAATCTGCATCAGCACGACACTCTTTGATACGACACTCAAGCTGCTAGAAACGCCGCTCTTGAGCCTCCTGAAGTAGTGCGATACGCTGCTCTTGAGCCACACAAAATTCCTCAATACACTGATCTATATACTCCTTGAAACGCTGTTCTGTAGCCTCACGAGACAAACGCGTTTGCTCTAAGCTCGCAAACAACGTATGAATGTCGGAAGGACGAGGAGGAATCTCAGTTCTTGGATCAGTTACCGATCTTCCTTTACCATAAAGAGGAACCAATTTCTCTTCCCCAACAACGCCTTTGCAAACGGGACATTCTTGAGGATGAGAACGATGATGTAACCACTTATAAAGACATGGCCAACAGAATAAATGACCACAAAGTGTGATCACTGGATCCTGAGCCAAATCGAAACAAATGTTACATTCAAAATCACAGGCATCGTCATTGAAACGGTTCCCCGACGAACATGATGGATTCGGTGCAGTCGCTGATCTCATTGTTCCTCCCAAACCGCGCGAAACTCGTTGATACGCTGCTCTGCCTCCTCTCGGCACTCCTTGATACGCTGCCCTGCAGCCGCACCATACTCTACACGACACTCCTTGATGCGCTGCTCAGTCTCCGCACGACACTCCTTGATGCGCTGCTCAGTCTCCACACGACACTCCGCGCGAAACTCGTTGATACGCTGCTCTGCATCCGCACGAAGCTTCTTGATACGCTGTTCTGCATCCGCACGATACTCTGCGCGACACTCCCTGATACGCTGGGCTGCCTCTGCGCGACACTCCTTGATACGTTGTTCTGCCTCCGCACGAAACTTTTTGATCCGGTAATCTGCATCAGCACGACACTCTTTGATACGACACTCAAGCTGCTAGAAACGCCGCTCTTGAGCCTCCTGAAGTAGTGCGATACGCTGCTCTTGAGCCACACAAAATTCCTCAATACACTGATCTATATACTCCTTGAAACGCTGTTCTGTAGCCTCACGAGACAAACGCGTTTGCTCTAAGCTCGCAAACAACGTATGAATGTCGGAAGGACGAGGAGGAATCTCAGTTCTTGGATCAGTTACCGATCTTCCTTTACCATAAAGAGGAACCAATTTCTCTTCCCCAACAACGCCTTTGCAAACGGGACATTCTTGAGGATGAGAACGATGATGTAACCACTTATAAAGACATGGCCAACAGAATAAATGACCACAAAGTGTGATCACTGGATCCTGAGCCAAATCGAAACAAATGTTACATTCAAAATCACAGGCATCGTCATTGAAACGGTTCCCCGACGAACATGATGGATTCGGTGCAGTCGCTGATCTCATTGTTCCTCCCAAACCGCGCGAAACTCGTTGATACGCTGCTCTGCCTCCTCTCGGCACTCCTTGATACGCTGCCCTGCAGCCGCACCATACTCTACACGACACTCCTTGATGCGCTGCTTAGTCTCCGCACGACACTCCTTGATGCGCTGCTCAGTCTCCACACGACACTCCGCGCGAAACTCGTTGATACGCTGCTCTGCATCCGCACGAAGCTTCTTGATACGCTGTTCTGCATCCGCACGATACTCTGCGCGACACTCCCTGATACGCTGGTCTGCCTCTGCGCGACACTCCTTGATACGTTGTTCTGCCTCCGCACGAAACTTTTTGATCCGGTAATCTGCATCAGCACGACACTCTTTGATACGACACTCAAGCTGCTAGAAACGCCGCTCTTGAGCCTCCTGAAGTAGTGCGATACGCTGCTCTTGAGCCACACAAAATTCCTCAATACACTGATCTATATACTCCTTGAAACGCTGTTCTGTAGCCTCACGAGACAAACGCGTTTGCTCTAAGCTCGCAAACAACGTATGAATGTCGGAAGGACGAGGAGGAATCTCCGTTCTTGGATCAGTTACCGATCTTCCTTTACCATAAAGAGGAACCAATTTCTCTTCCCCAACAACGCCTTTGCAAACGGGACATTCTTGAGGATGAGAACGATGATGTAACCACTTATAAAGACATGGCCAACAGAATAAATGACCACAAAGTGTGATCACTGGATCCTGAGCCAAATCGAAACAAATGTTACATTCAAAATCACAGGCATCGTCATTGAAACGGTTCCCCGACGAACATGATGGATTCGGTGCAGTCGCTGATCTCATTGTTCCTCCCAAACCGCGCGAAACTCGTTGATACGCTGCTCTGCCTCCTCTCCGCACTCCTTGATACGCTGCCCTGCAGCCGCACCATACTCTACACGACACTCCTTGATGCGCTGCTTAGTCTCCGCACGACACTCCTTGATGCGCTGCTCAGTCTCCACACGACACTCCGCGCGAAACTCGTTGATACGCTGCTCTGCATCCGCACGAAGCTTCTTTATACGCTGTTCTGCATCCGCACGATACTCTACGCGACACCCCCTGATACGCTGGTGTGCCTCTGCGCGACACTCCTTGATACGTTGTTCTGCCTCCGCACGAAACTTTTTGATACGACACTCAAGCTGCTAGAAACGCCGCTCTTGAGCCTCCTGAAGTAGTGCGATACGCTGCTCTTGAGCCACACAAAATTCCTCAATACACTGATCTTTATACTCCTTGAAACGTTGTTCTGTAGCCTCACGAGACAAACGCATTTGCTCTAAGCTCGCAAACAACGTATGAATGTCGGAAGGACGAGGAGGAATCTACATTCTTGAGGATGAGAACGATGATGTAACCGCTTATAAAGACATGGCCAACAGAATAAATGACCATAAAGTGTGATCACTGGATCCTGAGCCAAATCGAAACAAATGTTACATTCAAAATCACAGGCATCGTCATTGAAACGGTTCCCCGACGAACATGATGGATTCGGTGCAGTCGCTGATCTCATTGTTCCTCCCAAACCGCGCGAAACTCTTTGATACGTTGCTCTGCCTCCTCTCGACATTCCTTGATACGCTGCCCTACAGCCGCACCATACTCTACACGACACTCCTTGATGCGCTGCTTAGTCTCTGCACGACACTCCTTGATGCGCTGCTCAGTCTCCACACGACACTCCGCGCGAAACTCGTTGATACGCTGCTCTGCATCCGCACGAAGCTTCTTGATACGCTGTTCTGCATCCGCACGATACTCTGCGCGACACTCCCTGATACGCTGGTCTGCCTCTGCGCGACACTCCTTGATACGTTGTTCTGCCTCCGCACGAAACTTTTTGATCCGGTAATCTGCATCAGCACGACACTCTTTGATACGACACTCAAGCTGCTGGAAACGCCGCTCTTGAGCCTCCTGAAGTAGTGCGATACGCTGCTCTTGAGCCACACAAAATTCCTCAATACACTGATCTATATACTCCTTGAAACGCTGTTCTGTAGCCTCACGAGACAAACGCGTTTGCTCTAAGCTCGCAAACAACGTATGAATGTCGGAAGGACGAGGAGGAATCTCAGTTCTTGGATCAGTTACCGATCTTCCTTTACCATAAAGAGGAACCAATTTCTCTTCCCCAACAACGCCTTTGCAAACGGGACATTCTTGAGGATGAGAACGATGATGTAACCACTTATAAAGACATGGCCAACAGAATAAATGACCACAAAGTGTGATCACTGGATCCTGAGCCAAATCGAAACAAATGTTACATTCAAAATCACAGGCATCGTCATTGAAACGGTTCCCCGACGAACATGATGGATTCGGTGCAGTCGCTGATCTCATTGTTCCTCCCAAACCGCGCGAAACTCGTTGATACGCTGCTCTGCCTCCTCTCGGCACTCCTTGATACGCTGCCCTGCAGCCGCACCATACTCTACACGACACTCCTTGATGCGCTGCTTAGTCTCCGCACGACACTCCTTGATGCGCTGCTCAGTCTCCACACGACACTCCGCGCGAAACTCGTTGATACGCTGCTCTGCATCCGCACGAAGCTTCTTGATACGCTGTTCTGCATCCGCACGATACTCTGCGCGACACTCCCTGATACGCTGGTCTGCCTCTGCGCGACACTCCTTGATACGTTGTTCTGCCTCCGCACGAAACTTTTTGATCCTGTAATCTGCATCAGCACGACACTCTTTGATACGACACTCAAGCTGCTGGAAACGCCGCTCTTGAGCCTCCTGAAGTAGTGCGATACGCTGCTCTTGAGCCACACAAAATTCCTCAATACACTGATCTATATACTCCTTGAAACGCTGTTCTGTAGCCTCACGAGACAAACGCGTTTGCTCTAAGCTCGCAAACAACGTATGAATGTCGGAAGGACGAGGAGGAATCTCCGTTCTTGGATCAGTTACCGATCTTCCTTTACCATAAAGAGGAACCAATTTCTCTTCCCCAACAACGCCTTTGCAAACGGGACATTCTTGAGGATGAGAACGATGATGTAACCACTTATAAAGACATGGCCAACAGAATAAATGACCACAAAGTGTGATCACTGGATCCTGAGCCAAATCGAAACAAATGTTACATTCAAAATCACAGGCATCGTCATTGAAACGGTTCCCCGACGAACATGATGGATTCGGTGCAGTCGCTGATCTCATTGTTCCTCCCAAACCGCGCGAAACTCGTTGATACGCTGCTCTGCCTCCTCTCGGCACTCCTTGATACGCTGCCCTGCAGCCGCACCATACTCTACACGACACTCCTTGATGCGCTGCTTAGTCTCCGCACGACACTCCTTGATGCGCTGCTCAGTCTCCACACGACACTCCGCGCGAAACTCGTTGATACGCTGCTCTGCATCCGCACGAAGCTTCTTGATACGCTGTTCTGCATCCGCACGATACTCTGCGCGACACTCCCTGATACGCTGGTCTGCCTCTGCGCGACACTCCTTGATACGTTGTTCTGCCTCCGCACGAAACTTTTTGATCCGGTAATCTGCATCAGCACGACACTCTTTGATACGACACTCAAGCTGCTAGAAACGCCGCTCTTGAGCCTCCTGAAGTAGTGCGATACGCTGCTCTTGAGCCACACAAAATTCCTCAATACACTGATCTATATACTCCTTGAAACGCTGTTCTGTAGCCTCACGAGACAAACGCGTTTGCTCTAAGCTCGCAAACAACGTATGAATGTCGGAAGGACGAGGAGGAATCTCAGTTCTTGGATCAGTTACCGATCTTCCTTTACCATAAAGAGGAACCAATTTCTCTTCCCCAACAACGCCTTTGCAAACGGGACATTCTTGAGGATGAGAACGATGATGTAACCACTTATAAAGACATGGCCAAAAGAATAAATGACCACAAAGTGTGATCACTGGATCCTGAGCCAAATCGAAACAAATGTTACATTCAAAATCACAGGCATCGTCATTGAAACGGTTCCCCGACGAACATGATGGATTCGGTGCAGTCGCTGATCTCATTGTTCCTCCCAAACCGCGCGAAACTCGTTGATACGCTGCTCTGCCTCCTCTCGGCACTCCTTGATACGCTGCCCTGCAGCCGCACCATACTCTACACGACACTCCTTGATGCGCTGCTTAGTCTCCGCACGACACTCCTTGATGCGCTGCTCAGTCTCCACACGACACTCCGCGCGAAACTCGTTGATACGCTGCTCTGCATCCGCACGAAGCTTCTTGATACGCTGTTCTGCATCCGCACGATACTCTGCGCGACACTCCCTGATACGCTGGTCTGCCTCTGCGCGACACTCCTTGATACGTTGTTCTGCCTCCGCACGAAACTTTTTGATCCGGTAATCTGCATCAGCACGACACTCTTTGATACGACACTCAAGCTGCTAGAAACGCCGCTCTTGAGCCTCCTGAAGTAGTGCGATACATGAATGTCGGAAGGACGAGGAGGAATCTCAGTTCTTGGATCAGTTACCGATCTTCCTTTACCATAAAGAGGAACCAATTTCTCTTCCCCAACAACGCCTTTGCAAACGGGACATTCTTGAGGATGAGAACGATGATGTAACCACTTATAAAGACATGGCCAACAGAATAAATGACCACAAAGTGTGATCACTGGATCCTGAGCCAAATCGAAACAAATGTTACATTCAAAATCACAGGCATCGTCATTGAAACGGTTCCCCGACGAACATGATGGATTCGGTGCAGTCGCTGATCTCATTGTTCCTCCCAAACCGCGCGAAACTCGTTGATACGCTGCTCTGCCTCCTATCGGCACTCCTTGATACGCTGCCCTGCAGCCGCACCATACTCTACACGACACTCCTTGATGCGCTGCTTAGTCTCCGCACGACACTCCTTGATGCGCTGCTCAGTCTCCACACGACACTCCGCGCGAAACTCGTTGATACGCTGCTCTGCATCCGCACGAAGCTTCTTGATACGCTGTTCTGCATCCGCACGATACTCTGCGCGACACTCCCTGATACGCTGGTCTGCCTCTGCGCGACACTCCTTGATACGTTGTTCTGCCTCCGCACGAAACTTTTTGATCCGGTAATCTGCATCAGCACGACACTCTTTGATACGACACTCAAGCTGCTGGAAACGCCGCTCTTGAGCCTCCTGAAGTAGTGCGATACGCTGCTCTTGAGCCACACAAAATTCCTCAATACACTGATCTATATACTCCTTGAAACGCTGTTCTGTAGCCTCACGAGACAAACGCGTTTGCTCTAAGCTCGCAAACAACGTATGAATGTCGGAAGGACGAGGAGGAATCTCCGTTCTTGGATCAGTTACCGATCTTCCTTTACCATAAAGAGGAACCAATTTCTCTTCCCCAACAACGCCTTTGCAAACGGGACATTCTTGAGGATGAGAACGATGATGTAACCACTTATAAAGACATGGCCAACAGAATAAATGACCACAAAGTGTGATCACTGGATCCTGAGCCAAATCGAAACAAATGTTACATTCAAAATCACAGGCATCGTCATTGAAACGGTTCCCCGACGAACATGATGGATTCGGTGCAGTCGCTGATCTCATTGTTCCTCCCAAACCGCGCGAAACTCGTTGATACGCTGCTCTGCCTCCTCTCGGCACTCCTTGATACGCTGCCCTGCAGCCGCACCATACTCTACACGACACTCCTTGATGCGCTGCTTAGTCTCCGCACGACACTCCTTGATGCGCTGCTCAGTCTCCACACGACACTCCGCGCGAAACTCGTTGATACGCTGCTCTGCATCCGCACGAAGCTTCTTGATACGCTGTTCTGCATCCGCACGATACTCTGCGCGACACTCCCTGATACGCTGGTCTGCCTCTGCGCGACACTCCTTGATACGTTGTTCTGCCTCCGCACGAAACTTTTTGATCCGGTAATCTGCATCAGCACGACACTCTTTGATACGACACTCAAGCTGCTAGAAACGCCGCTCTTGAGCCTCCTGAAGTAGTGCGATACGCTGCTCTTGAGCCACACAAAATTCCTCAATACACTGATCTATATACTCCTTGAAACGCTGTTCTGTAGCCTCACGAGACAAACGCGTTTGCTCTAAGCTCGCAAACAACGTATGAATGTCGGAAGGACGAGGAGGAATCTCAGTTCTTGGATCAGTTACCGATCTTCCTTTACCATAAAGAGGAACCAATTTCTCTTCCCCAACAACGCCTTTGCAAACGGGACATTCTTGAGGATGAGAACGATGATGTAACCACTTATAAAGACATGGCCAAAAGAATAAATGACCACAAAGTGTGATCACTGGATCCTGAGCCAAATCGAAACAAATGTTACATTCAAAATCACAGGCATCGTCATTGAAACGGTTCCCCGACGAACATGATGGATTCGGTGCAGTCGCTGATCTCATTGTTCCTCCCAAACCGCGCGAAACTCGTTGATACGCTGCTCTGCCTCCTCTCGGCACTCCTTGATACGCTGCCCTGCAGCCGCACCATACTCTACACGACACTCCTTGATGCGCTGCTTAGTCTCCGCACGACACTCCTTGATGCGCTGCTCAGTCTCCACACGACACTCCGCGCGAAACTCGTTGATACGCTGCTCTGCATCCGCACGAAGCTTCTTGATACGCTGTTCTGCATCCGCACGATACTCTGCGCGACACTCCCTGATACGCTGGTCTGCCTCTGCGCGACACTCCTTGATACGTTGTTCTGCCTCCGCACGAAACTTTTTGATCCGGTAATCTGCATCAGCACGACACTCTTTGATACGACACTCAAGCTGCTAGAAACGCCGCTCTTGAGCCTCCTGAAGTAGTGCGATACGCTGCTCTTGAGCCACACAAAATTCCTCAATACACTGATCTATATACTCCTTGAAACGCTGTTCTGTAGCCTCACGAGACAAACGCGTTTGCTCTAAGCTCGCAAACAACGTATGAATGTCGGAAGGACGAGGAGGAATCTCAGTTCTTGGATCAGTTACCGATCTTCCTTTACCATAAAGAGGAACCAATTTCTCTTCCCCAACAACGCCTTTGCAAACGGGACATTCTTGAGGATGAGAACGATGATGTAACCACTTATAAAGACATGGCCAACAGAATAAATGACCACAAAGTGTGATCACTGGATCCTGAGCCAAATCGAAACAAATGTTACATTCAAAATCACAGGCATCGTCATTGAAACGGTTCCCCGACGAACATGATGGATTCGGTGCAGTCGCTGATCTCATTGTTCCTCCCAAACCGCGCGAAACTCGTTGATACGCTGCTCTGCCTCCTCTCGGCACTCCTTGATACGCTGCCCTGCAGCCGCACCATACTCTACACGACACTCCTTGATGCGCTGCTTAGTCTCCGCACGACACTCCTTGATGCGCTGCTCAGTCTCCACACGACACTCCGCGCGAAACTCGTTGATACGCTGCTCTGCATCCGCACGAAGCTTCTTGATACGCTGTTCTGCATCCGCACGATACTCTGCGCGACACTCCCTGATACGCTGGGCTGCCTCTGCGCGACACTCCTTGATACGTTGTTCTGCCTCCGCACGAAACTTTTTGATCCGGTAATCTGCATCAGCACGACACTCTTTGATACGACACTCAAGCTGCTAGAAACGCCGCTCTTGAGCCTCCTGAAGTAGTGCGATACGCTGCTCTTGAGCCACACAAAATTCCTCAATACACTGATCTATATACTCCTTGAAACGCTGTTCTGTAGCCTCACGAGACAAACGCGTTTGCTCTAAGCTCGCAAACAACGTATGAATGTCGGAAGGACGAGGAGGAATCTCAGTTCTTGGATCAGTTACCGATCTTCCTTTACCATAAAGAGGAACCAATTTCTCTTCCCCAACAACGCCTTTGCAAACGGGACATTCTTGAGGATGAGAACGATGATGTAACCACTTATAAAGACATGGCCAAAAGAATAAATGACCACAAAGTGTGATCACTGGATCCTGAGCCAAATCGAAACAAATGTTACATTCAAAATCACAGGCATCGTCATTGAAACGGTTCCCCGACGAACATGATGGATTCGGTGCAGTCGCTGATCTCATTGTTCCTCCCAAACCGCGCGAAACTCGTTGATACGCTGCTCTGCCTCCTCTCGGCACTCCTTGATACGCTGCCCTGCAGCCGCACCATACTCTACACGACACTCCTTGATGCGCTGCTTAGTCTCCGCACGACACTCCTTGATGCGCTGCTCAGTCTCCACACGACACTCCGCGCGAAACTCGTTGATACGCTGCTCTGCATCCGCACGAAGCTTCTTGATACGCTGTTCTGCATCCGCACGATACTCTGCGCGACACTCCCTGATACGCTGGTCTGCCTCTGCGCGACACTCCTTGATACGTTGTTCTGCCTCCGCACGAAACTTTTTGATCCGGTAATCTGCATCAGCACGACACTCTTTGATACGACACTCAAGCTGCTGGAAACGCCGCTCTTGAGCCTCCTGAAGTAGTGCGATACGCTGCTCTTGAGCCACACAAAATTCCTCAATACACTGATCTATATACTCCTTGAAACGCTGTTCTGTAGCCTCACGAGACAAACGCGTTTGCTCTAAGCTCGCAAACAACGTATGAATGTCGGAAGGACGAGGAGGAATCTCCGTTCTTGGATCAGTTACCGATCTTCCTTTACCATAAAGAGGAACCAATTTCTCTTCCCCAACAACGCCTTTGCAAACGGGACATTCTTGAGGATGAGAACGATGATGTAACCACTTATAAAGACATGGCCAACAGAATAAATGACCACAAAGTGTGATCACTGGATCCTGAGCCAAATCGAAACAAATGTTACATTCAAAATCACAGGCATCGTCATTGAAACGGTTCCCCGACGAACATGATGGATTCGGTGCAGTCGCTGATCTCATTGTTCCTCCCAAACCGCGCGAAACTCGTTGATACGCTGCTCTGCCTCCTCTCGGCACTCCTTGATACGCTGCCCTGCAGCCGCACCATACTCTACACGACACTCCTTGATGCGCTGCTCAGTCTCCGCACGACACTCCTTGATGCGCTGCTCAGTCTCCACGCGACACTCCGCGCGAAACTCGTTGATACGCTGCTCTGCATCCGCACGAAGCTTCTTGATACGCTGTTCTGCATCCGCACGATACTCTGCGCGACACTCCCTGATACGCTGGTCTGCCTCTGCGCGACACTCCTTGATACGTTGTTCTGCCTCCGCACGAAACTTTTTGATCCGGTAATCTGCATCAGCACGACACTCTTTGATACGACACTCAAGCTGCTAGAAACGCCGCTCTTGAGCCTCCTGAAGTAGTGCGATACGCTGCTCTTGAGCCACACAAAATTCCTCAATACACTGATCTATATACTCCTTGAAACGCTGTTCTGTAGCCTCACGAGACAAACGCGTTTGCTCTAAGCTCGCAAACAACGTATGAATGTCGGAAGGACGAGGAGGAATCTCAGTTCTTGGATCAGTTACCGATCTTCCTTTACCATAAAGAGGAACCAATTTCTCTTCCCCAACAACGCCTTTGCAAACGGGACATTCTTGAGGATGAGAACGATGATGTAACCACTTATAAAGACATGGCCAACAGAATAAATGACCACAAAGTGTGATCACTGGATCCTGAGCCAAATCGAAACAAATGTTACATTCAAAATCACAGGCATCGTCATTGAAACGGTTCCCCGACGAACATGATGGATTCGGTGCAGTCGCTGATCTCATTGTTCCTCCCAAACCGCGCGAAACTCGTTGATACGCTGCTCTGCCTCCTCTCGGCACTCCTTGATACGCTGCCCTGCAGCCGCACCATACTCTACACGACACTCCTTGATGCGCTGCTTAGTCTCCGCACGACACTCCTTGATGCGCTGCTCAGTCTCCACACGACACTCCGCGCGAAACTCGTTGATACGCTGCTCTGCATCCGCACGAAGCTTCTTGATACGCTGTTCTGCATCCGCACGATACTCTGCGCGACACTCCCTGATACGCTGGTCTGCCTCTGCGCGACACTCCTTGATACGTTGTTCTGCCTCCGCACGAAACTTTTTGATCCGGTAATCTGCATCAGCACGACACTCTTTGATACGACACTCAAGCTGCTAGAAACGCCGCTCTTGAGCCTCCTGAAGTAGTGCGATACGCTGCTCTTGAGCCACACAAAATTCCTCAATACACTGATCTATATACTCCTTGAAACGCTGTTCTGTAGCCTCACGAGACAAACGCGTTTGCTCTAAGCTCGCAAACAACGTATGAATGTCGGAAGGACGAGGAGGAATCTCAGTTCTTGGATCAGTTACCGATCTTCCTTTACCATAAAGAGGAACCAATTTCTCTTCCCCAACAACGCCTTTGCAAACGGGACATTCTTGAGGATGAGAACGATGATGTAACCACTTATAAAGACATGGCCAACAGAATAAATGACCACAAAGTGTGATCACTGGATCCTGAGCCAAATCGAAACAAATGTTACATTCAAAATCACAGGCATCGTCATTGAAACGGTTCCCCGACGAACATGATGGATTCGGTGCAGTCGCTGATCTCATTGTTCCTCCCAAACCGCGCGAAACTCGTTGATACGCTGCTCTGCCTCCTCTCGGCACTCCTTGATACGCTGCCCTGCAGCCGCACCATACTCTACACGACACTCCTTGATGCGCTGCTTAGTCTCCGCACGAAACTCCTTGATGCGCTGCTCAGTCTCCACACGACACTCCGCGCGAAACTCGTTGATACGCTGCTCTGCATCCGCACGAAGCTTCTTGATACGCTGTTCTGCATCCGCACGATACTCTGCGCGACACTCCCTGATACGCTGGTCTGCCTCTGCGCGACACTCCTTGATACGTTGTTCTGCCTCCGCACGAAACTTTTTGATCCGGTAATCTGCATCAGCACGACACTCTTTGATACGACACTCAAGCTGCTGGAAACGCCGCTCTTGAGCCTCCTGAAGTAGTGCGATACGCTGCTCTTGAGCCACACAAAATTCCTCAATACACTGATCTATATACTCCTTGAAACGCTGTTCTGTAGCCTCACGAGACAAACGCGTTTGCTCTAAGCTCGCAAACAACGTATGAATGTCGGAAGGACGAGGAGGAATCTCCGTTCTTGGATCAGTTACCGATCTTCCTTTACCATAAAGAGGAACCAATTTCTCTTCCCCAACAACGCCTTTGCAAACGGGACATTCTTGAGGATGAGAACGATGATGTAACCACTTATAAAGACATGGCCAACAGAATAAATGACCACAAAGTGTGATCACTGGATCCTGAGCCAAATCGAAACAAATGTTACATTCAAAATCACAGGCATCGTCATTGAAACGGTTCCCCGACGAACATGATGGATTCGGTGCAGTCGCTGATCTCATTGTTCCTCCCAAACCGCGCGAAACTCGTTGATACGCTGCTCTGCCTCCTCTCGGCACTCCTTGATACGCTGCCCTGCAGCCGCACCATACTCTACACGACACTCCTTGATGCGCTGCTCAGTCTCCGCACGACACTCCTTGATGCGCTGCTCAGTCTCCACGCGACACTCCGCGCGAAACTCGTTGATACGCTGCTCTGCATCCGCACGAAGCTTCTTGATACGCTGTTCTGCATCCGCACGATACTCTGCGCGACACTCCCTGATACGCTGGTCTGCCTCTGCGCGACACTCCTTGATACGTTGTTCTGCCTCCGCACGAAACTTTTTGATCCGGTAATCTGCATCAGCACGACACTCTTTGATACGACACTCAAGCTGCTAGAAACGCCGCTCTTGAGCCTCCTGAAGTAGTGCGATACGCTGCTCTTGAGCCACACAAAATTCCTCAATACACTGATCTATATACTCCTTGAAACGCTGTTCTGTAGCCTCACGAGACAAACGCGTTTGCTCTAAGCTCGCAAACAACGTATGAATGTCGGAAGGACGAGGAGGAATCTCAGTTCTTGGATCAGTTACCGATCTTCCTTTACCATAAAGAGGAACCAATTTCTCTTCCCCAACAACGCCTTTGCAAACGGGACATTCTTGAGGATGAGAACGATGATGTAACCACTTATAAAGACATGGCCAACAGAATAAATGACCACAAAGTGTGATCACTGGATCCTGAGCCAAATCGAAACAAATGTTACATTCAAAATCACAGGCATCGTCATTGAAACGGTTCCCCGACGAACATGATGGATTCGGTGCAGTCGCTGATCTCATTGTTCCTCCCAAACCGCGCGAAACTCGTTGATACGCTGCTCTGCCTCCTCTCGGCACTCCTTGATACGCTGCCCTGCAGCCGCACCATACTCTACACGACACTCCTTGATGCGCTGCTCAGTCTCCGCACGACACTCCTTGATGCGCTGCTCAGTCTCCACGCGACACTTGCGCGAAACTCGTTGATACGCTGCTCTGCATCCGCACGAAGCTTCTTGATACGCTGTTCTGCATCCGCACGATACTCTGCGCGACACTCCCTGATACGCTGGTCTGCCTCTGCGCGACACTCCTTGATACGTTGTTCTGCCTCCGCACGAAACTTTTTGATCCGGTAATCTGCATCAGCACGACACTCTTTGATACGACACTCAAGCTGCTGGAAACGCCGCTCTTGAGCCTCCTGAAGTAGTGCGATACGCTGCTCTTGAGCCACACAAAATTCCTCAATACACTGATCTATATACTCCTTGAAACGCTGTTCTGTAGCCTCACGAGACAAACGCATTTGCTCTAAGCTCGCAAACAACGTATGAATGTCGGAAGGACGAGGAGGAATCTCGTTCTTGGATCAGTTACCGATCTTCCTTTACCATAAAGAGGAACCAATTTCTCTTCCCCAACAACGCCTTTGCAAACGGGACATTCTTGAGGATGAGAACGATGATGTAACCACTTATAAAGACATGGCCAACAGAATAAATGACCACAAAGTGTGATCACTGGATCCTGAGCCAAATCGAAACAAATGTTACATTCAAAATCACAGGCATCGTCATTGAAACGGTTCCCCGACGAACATGATGGATTCGGTGCAGTCGCTGATCTCATTGTTCCTCCCAAACCGCGCGAAACTCGTTGATACGCTGCTCTGCCTCCTCTCGGCACTCCTTGATACGCTGCCCTGCAGCCGCACCATACTCTACACGACACTCCTTGATGCGCTGCTTAGTCTCCGCACGACACTCCTTGATGCGCTGCTCAGTCTCCACACGACACTCCGCGCGAAACTCGTTGATACGCTGCTCTGCATCCGCACGAAGCTTCTTGATACGCTGTTCTGCATCCGCACGATACTCTGCGCGACACTCCCTGATACGCTGGTCTGCCTCTGCGCGACACTCCTTGATACGTTGTTCTGCCTCCGCACGAAACTTTTTGATCCTGTAATCTGCATCAGCACGACACTCTTTGATACGACACTCAAGCTGCTGGAAACGCCGCTCTTGAGCCTCCTGAAGTAGTGCGATACGCTGCTCTTGAGCCACACAAAATTCCTCAATACACTGATCTATATACTCCTTGAAACGCTGTTCTGTAGCCTCACGAGACAAACGCGTTTGCTCTAAGCTCGCAAACAACGTATGAATGTCGGAAGGACGAGGAGGAATCTCCGTTCTTGGATCAGTTACCGATCTTCCTTTACCATAAAGAGGAACCAATTTCTCTTCCCCAACAACGCCTTTGCAAACGGGACATTCTTGAGGATGAGAACGATGATGTAACCACTTATAAAGACATGGCCAACAGAATAAATGACCACAAAGTGTGATCACTGGATCCTGAGCCAAATCGAAACAAATGTTACATTCAAAATCACAGGCATCGTCATTGAAACGGTTCCCCGACGAACATGATGGATTCGGTGCAGTCGCTGATCTCATTGTTCCTCCCAAACCGCGCGAAACTCGTTGATACGCTGCTCTGCCTCCTCTCGGCACTCCTTGATACGCTGCCCTGCAGCCGCACCATACTCTACACGACACTCCTTGATGCGCTGCTCAGTCTCCGCACGACACTCCTTGATGCGCTGCTCAGTCTCCACGCGACACTCCGCGCGAAACTCGTTGATACGCTGCTCTGCATCCGCACGAAGCTTCTTGATACGCTGTTCTGCATCCGCACGATACTCTGCGCGACACTCCCTGATACGCTGGTCTGCCTCTGCGCGACACTCCTTGATACGTTGTTCTGCCTCCGCACGAAACTTTTTGATCCGGTAATCTGCATCAGCACGACACTCTTTGATACGACACTCAAGCTGCTAGAAACGCCGCTCTTGAGCCTCCTGAAGTAGTGCGATACGCTGCTCTTGAGCCACACAAAATTCCTCAATACACTGATCTATATACTCCTTGAAACGCTGTTCTGTAGCCTCACGAGACAAACCCATTTGCTCTAAGCTCGCAAACAACGTATGAATGTCGGAAGGACGAGGAGGAATCTCAGTTCTTGGATCAGTTACCGATCTTCCTTTACCATAAAGAGGAACCAATTTCTCTTCCCCAACAACGCCTTTGCAAACGGGACATTCTTGAGGATGAGAACGATGATGTAGCCACTTATAAAGACATGGCCAAAAGAATAAATGACCACAAAGTGTGATCACTGGATCCTGAGCCAAATCGAAACAAATGTTACATTCAAAATCACAGGCATCGTCATTGAAACGGTTCCCCGACGAACATGATGGATTCGGTGCAGTCGCTGATCTCATTGTTCCTCCCAAACCGCGCGAAACTCGTTGATACGCTGCTCTGCCTCCTCTCGGCACTCCTTGATACGCTGCCCTGCAGCCGCACCATACTCTACACGACACTCCTTGATACGCTGCTCAGTCTCCGCACGACACTCCTTGATGCGCTGCTAAGTCTCCAAAAGACACTCCGCGCGAAACTCGTTGATACGCTGCTCTGCATCCACACGAAGCTTCTTGATACGCTGTTCTGCATCCGCACGATACTCTGCGCGACACTCCCTGATACGCTGGTCTGCCTCTGCGCGACACTCCTTGATACGTTGTTCTGCCTCCGCACGAAACTTTTTGATCCGGTAATCTGCATCAGCACGACACTCTTTGATACGACACACAAGCTGCTGGAAACGCCGCTCTTGAGCCTCCTGAAGTAGTGCGATACGCTGCTCTTGAGCCACACAAAATTCCTCAATACACTGATCTATATACTCCTTGAAACGCTGTTCTGTAGCCTCACGAGACAAACGCGTTTGCTCTAAGCTCGCAAACAACGTATGAATGTCGGAAGGACGAGGAGGAATCTCCGTTCTTGGATCAGTTACCGATCTTCCTTTACCATAAAGAGGAACCAATTTCTCTTCCCCAACAACGCCTTTGCAAACGGGACATTCTTGAGGATGAGAACGATGATGTAACCACTTATAAAGACATGGCCAACAGAATAAATGACCACAAAGTGTGATCACTGGATCCTGAGCCAAATCGAAACAAATGTTACATTCAAAATCACAGGCATCGTCATTGAAACGGTTCCCCGACGAACATGATGGATTCGGTGCAGTCGCTGATCTCATTGTTCCTCCCAAACCGCGCGAAACTCGTTGATACGCTGCTCTGCCTCCTCTCGGCACTCCTTGATACGCTGCCCTGCAGCCGCACCATACTCTACACGACACTCCTTGATGCGCTGCTCAGTCTCCGCACGACACTCCTTGATGCGCTGCTCAGTCTCCACGCGACACTCCGCGCGAAACTCGTTGATACGCTGCTCTGCATCCGCACGAAGCTTCTTGATACGCTGTTCTGCATCCGCACGATACTCTGCGCGACACTCCCTGATACGCTGGTCTGCCTCTGCGCGACACTCCTTGATACGTTGTTCTGCCTCCGCACGAAACTTTTTGATCCGGTAATCTGCATCAGCACGACACTCTTTGATACGACACTCAAGCTGCTGGAAACGCCGCTCTTGAGCCTCCTGAAGTAGTGCGATACGCTGCTCTTGAGCCACACAAAATTCCTCAATACACTGATCTATATACTCCTTGAAACGCTGTTCTGTAGCCTCACGAGACAAACGCATTTGCTCTAAGCTCGCAAACAACGTATGAATGTCGGAAGGACGAGGAGGAATCTCAGTTCTTGGATCAGTTACCGATCTTCCTTTACCATAAAGAGGAACCAATTTCTCTTCCCCAACAACGCCTTTGCAAACGGGACATTCTTGAGGATGAGAACGATGATGTAACCACTTATAAAGACATGGCCAACAGAATAAATGACCACAAAGTGTGATCACTGGATCCTGAGCCAAATCGAAACAAATGTTACATTCAAAATCACAGGCATCGTCATTGAAACGGTTCCCCGACGAACATGATGGATTCGGTGCAGTCGCTGATCTCATTGTTCCTCCCAAACCGCGCGAAACTCGTTGATACGCTGCTCTGCCTCCTCTCGGCACTCCTTGATACGCTGCCCTGCAGCCGCACCATACTCTACACGACACTCCTTGATGCGCTGCTCAGTCTCCGCACGACACTCCTTGATGCGCTGCTCAGTCTCCACGCGACACTCCGCGCGAAACTCGTTGATACGCTGCTCTGCATCCGCACGAAGCTTCTTGATACGCTGTTCTGCATCCGCACGATACTCTGCGCGACACTCCCTGATACGCTGGTCTGCCTCTGCGCGACACTCCTTGATACGTTGTTCTGCCTCCGCACGAAACTTTTTGATCCGGTAATCTGCATCAGCACGACACTCTTTGATACGACACTCAAGCTGCTGGAAACGCCGCTCTTGAGCCTCCTGAAGTAGTGCGATACGCTGCTCTTGAGCCACACAAAATTCCTCAATACACTGATCTATATACTCCTTGAAACGCTGTTCTGTAGCCTCACGAGACAAACACATTTGCTCTAAGCTCGCAAACAACGTATGAATGTCGGAAGGACGAGGAGGAATCTCCGTTCTTGGATCAGTTACCGATCTTCCTTTACCATAAAGAGGAACCAATTTCTCTTCCCCAACAACGCCTTTGCAAACGGGACATTCTTGAGGATGAGAACGATGATGTAACCACTTATAAAGACATGGCCAACAGAATAAATGACCACAAAGTGTGATCACTGGATCCTGAGCCAAATCGAAACAAATGTTACATTCAAAATCACAGGCATCGTCATTGAAACGGTTCCCCGACGAACATGATGGATTCGGTGCAGTCGCTGATCTCATTGTTCCTCCCAAACCGCGCGAAACTCGTTGATACGCTGCTCTGCCTCCTCTCGGCACTCCTTGATACGCTGCCCTGCAGCCGCACCATACTCTACACGACACTCCTTGATGCGCTGCTCAGTCTCCACACGACACTCCGCGCGAAACTCGTTGATACGCTGCTCTGCATCCGCACGAAGCTTCTTGATACGCTGTTCTGCATCCGCACGATACTCTGCGCGACACTCCCTGATACGCTGGTCTGCCTCTGCGCGACACTCCTTGATACGTTGTTCTGCCTCCGCACGAAACTTTTTGATCCGGTAATCTGCATCAGCACGACACTCTTTGATACGACACTCAAGCTGCTGGAAACGCCGCTCTTGAGCCTCCTGAAGTAGTGCGATACGCTGCTCTTGAGCCACACAAAATTCCTCAATACACTGATCTATATACTCCTTGAAACGCTGTTCTGTAGCCTCACGAGACAAACGCATTTGCTCTAAGCTCGCAAACAACGTATGAATGTCGGAAGGACGAGGAGGAATCTCCGTTCTTGGATCAGTTACCGATCTTCCTTTACCATAAAGAGGAACCAATTTCTCTTCCCCAACAACGCCTTTGCAAACGGGACATTCTTGAGGATGAGAACGATGATGTAACCACTTATAAAGACATGGCCAACAGAATAAATGACCACAAAGTGTGATCACTGGATCCTGAGCCAAATCGAAACAAATGTTACATTCAAAATCACAGGCATCGTCATTGAAACGGTTCCCCGACGAACATGATGGATTCGGTGCAGTCGCTGATCTCATTGTTCCTCCCAAACCGCGCGAAACTCGTTGATACGCTGCTCTGCCTCCTCTCGGCACTCCTTGATACGCTGCCCTGCAGCCGCACCATACTCTACACGACACTCCTTGATGCGCTGCTCAGTCTCCGCACGACACTCCTTGATGCGCTGCTCAGTCTCCACGCGACACTCCGCGCGAAACTCGTTGATACACTGCTCTGCATCCGCACGAAGCTTCTTGATACGCTGTTCTGCATCCGCACGATACTCTGCGCGACACTCCCTGATACGCTGGTCTGCCTCTGCGCGACACTCCTTGATACGTTGTTCTGCCTCCGCACGAAACTTTTTGATCCGGTAATCTGCATCAGCACGACACTCTTTGATACGACACTCAAGCTGCTGGAAACGCCGCTCTTGAGCCTCCTGAAGTAGTGCGATACGCTGCTCTTGAGCCACACAAAATTCCTCAATACACTGATCTATATACTCCTTGAAACGCTGTTCTGTAGCCTCACGAGACAAACGCATTTGCTCTAAGCTCGCAAACAACGTATGAATGTCGGAAGGACGAGGAGGAATCTCCGTTCTTGGATCAGTTACCGATCTTCCTTTACCATAAAGAGGAACCAATTTCTCTTCCCCAACAACGCCTTTGCAAACGGGACATTCTTGAGGATGAGAACGATGATGTAACCACTTATAAAGACATGGCCAACAGAATAAATGACCACAAAGTGTGATCACTGGATCCTGAGCCAAATCGAAACAAATGTTACATTCAAAATCACAGGCATCGTCATTGAAACGGTTCCCCGACGAACATGATGGATTCGGTGCAGTCGCTGATCTCATTGTTCCTCCCAAACCGCGCGAAACTCGTTGATACGCTGCTCTGCCTCCTCTCGGCACTCCTTGATACGCTGCCCTGCAGCCGCACCATACTCTACACGACACTCCTTGATGCGCTGCTCAGTCTCCGCACGACACTCCTTGATGCGCTGCTCAGTCTCCACGCGAAACTCGTTGATACGCTGCTCTGCATCCGCACGAAGCTTCTTGATACGTTGTTCTGCATCCGCACGATACTCTGCGCGACACTCCCTGATACGCTGGTCTGCCTCTGCGCGACACTCCTTGATACGTTGTTCTGCCTCCGCACGAAACTTTTTGATCCGGTAATCTGCATCAGCACGACACTCTTTGATACGACACTCAAGCTGCTGGAAACGCCGCTCTTGAGCCTCCTGAAGTAGTGCGATACGCTGCTCTTGAGCCACACAAAATTCCTCAATACACTGATCTATATACTCCTTGAAACGCTGTTCTGTAGCCTCAC
The DNA here is from genome assembly GCF_024323335.1 of Lathyrus oleraceus. Classification (NCBI taxonomy): domain Eukaryota; kingdom Viridiplantae; phylum Streptophyta; class Magnoliopsida; order Fabales; family Fabaceae; genus Lathyrus; species Lathyrus oleraceus. Next base: position 24,310 of record NW_026112625.1, on the reverse strand, counting down.
GAGACAAACGCATTTGCTCTAAGCTCGCAAACAACGTATGAATGTCGGAAGGACGAGGAGGAATCTCCGTTCTTGGATCAGTTACCGATCTTCCTTTACCATAAAGAGGAACCAATTTCTCTTCCCCAACAACGCCTTTGCAAACGGGACATTCTTGAGGATGAGAACGATGATGTAACCACTTATAAAGACATGGCCAAAAGAATAAATGACCACAAAGTGTGATCACTGGATCCTGAGCCAAATCGAAACAAATGTTACATTCAAAATCACAGGCATCGTCATTGAAACGGTTCCCCGACGAACATGATGGATTCGGTGCAGTCGCTGATCTCATTGTTCCTCCCAAACCGCGCGAAACTCGTTGATACGCTGCTCTGCCTCCTCTCGGCACTCCTTGATACGCTGCCCTGCAGCCGCACCATACTCTACACGACACTCCTTGATGCGCTGCTCAGTCTCCGCACGACACTCCTTGATGCGCTGCTCAGTCTCCACGCGACACTCCGCGCGAAACTCGTTGATACGCTGCTCTGCATCCGCACGAAGCTTCTTGATACGCTGTTCTGCATCCGCACGATACTCTGCGCGACACTCCCTGATACGCTGGTCTGCCTCTGCGCGACACTCCTTGATACGTTGTTCTGCCTCCGCACGAAACTTTTTGATCCGGTAATCTGCATCAGCACGACACTCTTTGATACGACACTCAAGCTGCTAGAAACGCCGCTCTTGAGCCTCCTGAAGTAGTGCGATACGCTGCTCTTGAGCCACACAAAATTCCTCAATACACTGATCTATATACTCCTTGAAACGCTGTTCTGTAGCCTCACGAGACAAACGCGTTTGCTCTAAGCTCGCAAACAACGTATGAATGTCGGAAGGACGAGGAGGAATCTCCGTTCTTGGATCAGTTACCGATCTTCCTTTACCATAAAGAGGAACCAATTTCTCTTCCCCAACAACGCCTTTGCAAACGGGACATTCTTGAGGATGAGAACGATGATGTAACCACTTATAAAGACATGGCCAAAAGAATAAATGACCACAAAGTGTGATCACTGGATCCTGAGCCAAATCGAAACAAATGTTACATTCAAAATCACAGGCATCGTCATTGAAACGGTTCCCCGACGAACATGATGGATTCGGTGCAGTCGCTGATCTCATTGTTCCTCCCAAACCGCGCGAAACTCGTTGATACGCTGCTCTGCCTCCTCTCGGCACTCCTTGATACGCTGCCCTGCAGCCGCACCATACTCTACACGACACTCCTTGATGCGCTGCTTAGTCTCCGCACGACACTCCTTGATGCGCTGCTCAGTCTCCACGCGACACTCCGCGCGAAACTCGTTGATACGCTGCTCTGCATCCGCACGAAGCTTCTTGATACGCTGTTCTGCATCCGCACGATACTCTGCGCGACACTCCCTGATACGCTGGTCTGCCTCTGCGCGACACTCCTTGATACGTTGTTCTGCCTCCGCACGAAACTTTTTGATCCGGTAATCTGCATCAGCACGACACTCTTTGATACGACACTCAAGCTGCTGGAAACGCCGCTCTTGAGCCTCCTGAAGTAGTGCGATACGCTGCTCTTGAGCCACACAAAATTCCTCAATACACTGATCTATATACTCCTTGAAACGCTGTTCTGTAGCCTCACGAGACAAACGCGTTTGCTCTAAGCTCGCAAACAACGTATGAATGTCGGAAGGACGAGGAGGAATCTCCGTTCTTGGATCAGTTACCGATCTTCCTTTACCATAAAGAGGAACCAATTTCTCTTCCCCAACAACGCCTTTGCAAACGGGACATTCTTGAGGATGAGAACGATGATGTAACCACTTATAAAGACATGGCCAACAGAATAAATGACCACAAAGTGTGATCACTGGATCCTGAGCCAAATCGAAACAAATGTTACATTCAAAATCACAGGCATCGTCATTGAAACGGTTCCCCGACGAACATGATGGATTCGGTGCAGTCGCTGATCTCATTGTTCCTCCCAAACCGCGCGAAACTCGTTGATACGCTGCTCTGCCTCCTCTCGGCACTCCTTGATACGCTGCCCTGCAGCCGCACCATACTCTACACGACACTCCTTGATGCGCTGCTCAGTCTCCGCACGACACTCCTTGATGCGCTGCTCAGTCTCCACGCGACACTCCGCGCGAAACTCGTTGATACGCTGCTCTGCATCCGCACGAAGCTTCTTGATACGCTGTTCTGCATCCGCACGATACTCTGCGCGACACTCCCTGATACGCTGGTCTGCCTCTGCGCGACACTCCTTGATACGTTGTTCTGCCTCCGCACGAAACTTTTTGATCCGGTAATCTGCATCAGCACGACACTCTTTGATACGACACTCAAGCTGCTGGAAACGCCGCTCTTGAGCCTCCTGAAGTAGTGCGATACGCTGCTCTTGAGCCACACAAAATTCCTCAATACACTGATCTATATACTCCTTGAAACGCTGTTCTGTAGCCTCACGAGACAAACGCATTTGCTCTAAGCTCGCAAACAACGTATGAATGTCGGAAGGACGAGGAGGAATCTCCGTTCTTGGATCAGTTACCGATCTTCCTTTACCATAAAGAGGAACCAATTTCTCTTCCCCAACAACGCCTTTGCAAACGGGACATTCTTGAGGATGAGAACGATGATGTAACCACTTATAAAGACATGGCCAACAGAATAAATGACCACAAAGTGTGATCACTGGATCCTGAGCCAAATCGAAACAAATGTTACATTCAAAATCACAGGCATCGTCATTGAAACGGTTCCCCGACGAACATGATGGATTCGGTGCAGTCGCTGATCTCATTGTTCCTCCCAAACCGCGCGAAACTCGTTGATACGCTGCTCTGCCTCCTCTCGGCACTCCTTGATACGCTGCCCTGCAGCCGCACCATACTCTACACGACACTCCTTGATGCGCTGCTTAGTCTCCGCACGACACTCCTTGATGCGCTGCTCAGTCTCCACGCGACACTCCGCGCGAAACTCGTTGATACACTGCTCTGCATCCGCACGAAGCTTCTTGATACGCTGTTCTGCATCCGCACGATACTCTGCGCGACACTCCCTGATACGCTGGTCTGCCTCTGCGCGACACTCCTTGATACGTTGTTCTGCCTCCGCACGAAACTTTTTGATCCGGTAATCTGCATCAGCACGACACTCTTTGATACGACACTCAAGCTGCTGGAAACGCCGCTCTTGAGCCTCCTGAAGTAGTGCGATACGCTGCTCTTGAGCCACACAAAATTCCTCAATACACTGATCTATATACTCCTTGAAACGCTGTTCTGTAGCCTCACGAGACAAACGCATTTGCTCTAAGCTCGCAAACAACGTATGAATGTCGGAAGGACGAGGAGGAATCTCCGTTCTTGGATCAGTTACCGATCTTCCTTTACCATAAAGAGGAACCAATTTCTCTTCCCCAACAACGCCTTTGCAAACGGGACATTCTTGAGGATGAGAACGATGATGTAACCACTTATAAAGACATGGCCAAAAGAATAAATGACCACAAAGTGTGATCACTGGATCCTGAGCCAAATCGAAACAAATGTTACATTCAAAATCACAGGCATCGTCATTGAAACGGTTCCCCGACGAACATGATGGATTCGGTGCAGTCGCTGATCTCATTGTTCCTCCCAAACCGCGCGAAACTCGTTGATACGCTGCTCTGCCTCCTCTCGGCACTCCTTGATACGCTGCCCTGCAGCCGCACCATACTCTACACGACACTCCTTGATGCGCTGCTCAGTCTCCGCACGACACTCCTTGATGCGCTGCTCAGTCTCCACGCGACACTCCGCGCGAAACTCGTTGATACGCTGCTCTGCATCCACACGAAGCTTCTTGATACGCTGTTCTGCATCCGCACGATACTCTGCGCGACACTCCCTGATACGCTGGTCTGCCTCTGCGCGACACTCCTTGATACGTTGTTCTGCCTCCGCACGAAACTTTTTGATCCTGTAATCTGCATCAGCACGACACTCTTTGATACGACACACAAGCTGCTGGAAACGCCGCTCTTGAGCCTCCTGAAGTAGTGCGATACGCTGCTCTTGAGCCACACAAAATTCCTCAATACACTAATCTATATACTCCTTGAAACGCTGTTCTGTAGCCTCAAGAGACAAACGCGTTTGCTCTAAGCTCGCAAACAACGTATGAATGTCAGAAGGACGAGGAGGAATCTCCATTCTTGGATCAGTTACCGATCTTCCTTTACCATAAAGAGGAACCAATTTCTCTTCCCCAACAACGCCTTTGCAAACGGGACATTCTTGAGGATGAGAACGATGATGTAACCACTTATAAAGACATGGCCAACAGAATAAATGACCACAAAGTGTGATCACTGGATCCTGAGCCAAATCGAAACAAATGTTACATTCAAAATCACAGGCATCGTCATTGAAACGGTTCCCCGACGAACATGATGGATTCGGTACAGTCGCTGATCTCATTGTTCCTCCCAAACCGCGCGAAACTCGTTGATACGCTGCTCTGCCTCCTCTCGGCACTCCTTGATACGCTGCCCTGCAGCCGCACCATACTCTACACGACACTCCTTGATGCGCTGCTCAGTCTCCGCACGACACTCCTTGATGCGCTGCTCAGTCTCCACGCGACACTCCGCGCGAAACTCGTTGATACTGCTCTGCATCCGCACGAAGCTTCTTGATACGCTGTTCTGCATCCGCACGATACTCTGCGCGACACTCCCTGATACGCTGGTCTGCCTCTGCGCGACACTCCTTGATACGTTGTTCTGCCTCCGCACGAAACTTTTTGATCCGGTAATCTGCATCAGCACGACACTCTTTGATACGACACTCAAGCTGCTGGAAACGCCGCTCTTGAGCCTCCTGAAGTAGTGCGATACGCTGCTCTTGAGCCACACAAAATTCCTCAATACACTGATCTATATACTCCTTGAAACGCTGTTCTGTAGCCTCACGAGACAAACGCATTTGCTCTAAGCTCGCAAACAACGTATGAATGTCGGAAGGACGAGGAGGAATCTCCGTTCTTGGATCAGTTACCGATCTTCCTTTACCATAAAGAGGAACCAATTTCTCTTCCCCAACAACGCCTTTGCAAACGGGACATTCTTGAGGATGAGAACGATGATGTAACCACTTATAAAGACATGGCCAACAGAATAAATGACCACAAAGTGTGATCACTGGATCCTGAGCCAAATCGAAACAAATGTTACATTCAAAATCACAGGCATCGTCATTGAAACGGTTCCCCGACGAACATGATGGATTCGGTGCAGTCGCTGATCTCATTGTTCCTCCCAAACCGCGCGAAACTCGTTGATACGCTGCTCTGCCTCCTCTCGGCACTCCTTGATACGCTGCCCTGCAGCCGCACCATACTCTACACGACACTCCTTGATGCGCTGCTCAGTCTCCGCACGACACTCCTTGATGCGCTGCTCAGTCTCCACGCGACACTGCGCGAAACTCGTTGATACACTGCTCTGCATCCGCACGAAGCTTCTTGATACGCTGTTCTGCATCCGCACGATACTCTGCGCGACACTCCTGATACGCTGGTCTGCCTCTGCGCGACACTCCTTGATACGTTGTTCTGCCTCCGCACGAAACTTTTTGATCCGGTAATCTGCATCAGCACGACACTCTTTGATACGACACTCAAGCTGCTGGAAACGCCGCTCTTGAGCCTCCTGAAGTAGTGCGATACGCTGCTCTTGAGCCACACAAAATTCCTCAATACACTGATCTATATACTCCTTGAAACGCTGTTCTGTAGCCTCACGAGACAAACGCATTTGCTCTAAGCTCGCAAACAACGTATGAATGTCGGAAGGACGAGGAGGAATCTCCGTTCTTGGATCAGTTACCGATCTTCCTTTACCATAAAGAGGAACCAATTTCTCTTCCCCAACAACGCCTTTGCAAACGGGACATTCTTGAGGATGAGAACGATGATGTAACCACTTATAAAGACATGGCCAACAGAATAAATGACCACAAAGTGTGATCACTGGATCCTGAGCCAAATCGAAACAAATGTTACATTCAAAATCACAGGCATCGTCATTGAAACGGTTCCCCGACGAACATGATGGATTCGGTGCAGTCGCTGATCTCATTGTTCCTCCAAACCGCGCGAAACTCGTGATACGTCGCTCTGCCTCCTCTCGGCTCTCCTTGATACGCTGCCCTGCAGCCGCACCTTACTCTACACGACACTCCTTGATGCGCTGCTTAGTCTCCACACGACACTCTGCGCGAAAGTCGTTGATACGCTGCTCTGCATCCGCACGAAGCTTCTTTATACGCTGTTCTGCATCCGCACGATACTCTGCGTGACACTCCCTGATACGCTGGGCTGCCTCTGCGCGACACTCCTTGATACGTTGTTCTGCCTCCGCACGAAACTTTTGATCCGGTAATCTGCATCAGCACGACACTCTTTGATACGACACTCAAGTTGCTTGAAACGCCGCTCTTGAGCCACCTGAAGTAGTGCGATACGCTGCTCTTGAGCCACAAAAAATTCCTCAATACACTGATCTATATACTCCTTGAAACGCTGTTTTGTAGCCTCACGAGACAAACGCATTTGCTCTAAGCTCGCAAACAACGTATGAATGTCGGAAGGACGAGGAGGAATCTCCGTTCTTGATCAGTTACCGATCTTCCTTTACCATAAAGAGGAACCAATTTCTCTTCCCCAACAACGCCTTTGCAAACGGGACATTCTTGAGGATGAGAACGATGATGTAACCACTTATAAAGACATGGCCAAAAGAATAAATGACCACAAAGTGTGATCACTGGATCCTGAGCCAAATCGAAACAAATGTTACATTCAAAATCACAGGCATCGTCATTGAAACGGTTCCCCGACGAACATGATGGATTCGGTGCAGTCGCTGATCTCATTGTTCCTCCCAAACCGCGCGAAACTCGTTGATACGCTGCTCTGCCTCCTCTCGGCACTCCTTGATACGCTGCCCTGCAGCCGCACCATACTCTACACGACACTCCTTGATGCGCTGCTCAGTCTCCGCACGACACTCCTTGATGCGCTGCTCAGTCTCCACGCGACACTCCGCGCGAAACTCGTTGATACACTGCTCTGCATCCGCACGAAGCTTCTTGATACGCTGTTCTGCATCCGCACGATACTCTGCGCGACACTCCCTGATACGCTGGTCTGCCTCTGCGCGACACTCCTTGATACGTTGTTCTGCCTCCGCACGAAACTTTTGATCCGGTAATCTGCATCAGCACGACACTCTTTGATACGACACTCAAGCTGCTGGAAACGCCGCTCTTGAGCCTCCTGAAGTAGTGCGATACGCTGCTCTTGAGCCACACAAAATTCCTCAATACACTGATCTATATACTCCTTGAAACGCTGTTCTGTAGCCTCACGAGACAAACGCGTTTGCTCTAAGCTCGCAAACAACGTATGAATGTCGGAAGGACGAGGAGGAATCTCCGTTCTTGGATCAGTTACCGATCTTCCTTTACCATAAAGAGGAACCAATTTCTCTTCCCCAACAACGCCTTTGCAAACGGGACATTCTTGAGGATGAGAACGATGATGTAACCACTTATAAAGACATGACCAACAGAATAAATGACCACAAAGTGTGATCACTGGATCCTGAGACAAATCGAAACAAATGTTACATTCAAAATCACAGGCATCGTCATTGAAACGGTTCCCCGACGAACATGATGGATTCGGTGCAGTCGCTGATCTCATTGTTCCTCCCAAACCGCGCGAAACTCGTTGATACGCTGCTCTGCCTCCTCTCGGCAATCCATGATAGGCTGCCCTGCAGCCGCACCAGACTCTACACGACACTCCTTGATGCGCTGCTCAGTCTCCGCACGACACTCCTTGGTGCGCTGCTCAGTCTCCACGTGACACTCCGCGCGAAACTCGTTGATACGCTGCTCTGCATCCGCACGAAGCTTCTCGATACGCTGTTCTGCATCCGCACGATACTCTGCGCGACACTCCCTGATACGCTGGTCTGCCTCTGCGCGACACTCCTTGATACGTTGTTCTGCCTCCGCACAAAACTTTTTGATCCCGTAATCTGCATCAGCACGACACTCTTTGATACGACACTCAAGCTGCTAGAAACGCCGCTCTTGAGCCTCTTGAAGTAGTGCGATACGCTGCTCTTGAGCCACACAAAATTCCTCAATACACTGATCTATATACTCCTTGAAACGTGTTCTGTAGCCTCACGAGACAAACGCATTTGCTCTAAGCTCGCAAACAACGTATGAATGTCGGAAGGACGAGGAGGAATCTCCGTTCTTGGATCAGTTACCGATCTTCCTTTACCATAAAGAGGAACCAATTTCTCTTCCCCAACAACGCCTTTGCAAACAGGACATTCTTGAGGATGAGAACGATGATGTAGCCACTTATAAAGACATGGCCAAAAGAATAAATGACCACAAAGTGTGATCACTGGATCCTGAGCCAAATCGAAACAAATGTTACATTCAAAATCACAGGCATCGTCATTGAAACGGTTCCCCGACGAACATGATGGATTCGGTGCAGTCGCTGATCTCATTGTTTACCACAAACCGCGCGAAACTCGTTGATACGCTGCTCTTCCTCCTCTCGGCAATCCATGATAGGCTGCCCTGCAGCCGCACCATACTCTACACGACACTCCTTGATGCGCTGCTCAGTCTCCGCACGACACTCCTTGGTGCGCTGCTCAGTCTCCACGCGACACTCCGCGTGAAACTCGGTGATACGCTGCTCTGCATCCGCACGAAGCTTCTTGATACATTGTTCTGCATCCGCACGATACTCTGCGCGACACTCCCTGATAAGCTGGTCTGCCTCTGCGCGACACTCCTTGATACGTTGTTCTGCCTCGCACAAAAACTTTTTGATCCCGTAATCTGCATCAGCACGACACTCTTTGATACGACACTCAAGCTGCTAGAAACGCCGCTCTTGAGCCTCCTGAAGTAGTGCGATACGCTGCTCTTGAGCCACACAAAATTCCTCAATACACTGATCTATATACTCCTTGAAACGCTGTTGTGTAGCCTCACGAGACAAACGCGTTTGCTCTAAGCTCGCAAACAACGTATGAATGTCGGAAGGACGAGGAGGAATCTCAGTTCTTGGATCAGTTACCGATCTTCCTTTACCATAAAGAGGAACCAATTTCTCTTCCCCAACAACGCCTTTGCAAACGGGACATTCTTGAGGATGAGAACGATGATGTAACCACTTATAAAGACATGGCCAAAGAATAAATGACCACAAAGTGTGATCACTGGATCCTGAGCCAAATCGAAACAAATGTTACATTCAAAATCACAGGCATCGTCATTGAAACGGTTCCCCGACGAACATGATGGATTCGGTGCAGTCGCTGATCTCATTGTTCCTCCCAAAACGCGTGAAACTCGTTGATACCCGCTCTGCCTCCTCTCGGCACTCCTTGATACGCTGCCCTGCAGCCGCACCATACTCTACACGACACTCCTTGATGCGCTGCTTAGTCTCCGCACGACACTCCTTGATGCGCTGCTCAGTCTCACGCGACACTCCGCGCGAAACTCGTTGATACGCTGCTCTGCATCCACACGAAGCTTCTTGATACGCTGTTCTGCATCCGCACGATACTCTGCGCGACACTCCCTGATACGCTGGTCTGCCTCTGCGCGACACTCCTTGATACGTTGTTCTGCCTCCGCACGAAACTTTTTGATCCTGTAATCTGCATCAGCACGACACTCTTTGATACGACACACAAGCTGCTGGAAACGCCGCTCTTGAGCCTCCTGAAGTAGTGCGATACGCTGCTCTTGAGCCACACAAAATTCCTCAATACACTGATCTATATACTCCTTGAAACGTTGTTCTGTAGCCTCACGAGACAAACGCGTTGCTCTAAGCTCGCAAACAACGTATGAATGTCGGAAGGACGAGGAGGAATCTCCGTTCTTGGATCAGTTACCGATCTTCCTTTACCATAAAGAGGAACCAATTTCTCTTCCCCAACAACGCCTTTGCAAACGGGACATTCTTGAGGATGAGAGCGATGATGTAACCACTTATAAAGACATGACCAACAGAATAAATGACCACAAAGTGTGATCACTGGATCCTGAGCCAAATCGAAACAAATGTTACATTCAAAATCACAGGCATCGTCATTGAAACGGTTCCCCGACGAACATGATGGATTCGGTGCAGTCGCTGATCTCATTGTTCCTCCCAAACCGCGCGAAACTCGTTGATACGCTGCTCTTCCTCCTCTCGGCAATCCATGATAGGCTGCCCTGCAGCCGCACCATACTCTACACGACACTCCTTGATGCGCTGCTCAGTCTCCGCACGACACTCCTTGGTGCGCTGCTCAGTCTCCACGCGACACTCCGCGCGAAACTCGGTGATACGCTGCTCTGCATCCGCACGAAGCTTCTTGATACGTTGTTCTGCATCCGTACGGTACTCTGCGCGACACTCCCTGATAAGCTGGTCTGCCTCTGCGCGACACTCCTTGATACGTTGTTCTGCCTCCGCACAAACTTTTTGATCCGTAATCTGCATCAGCACGACACTCTTTGATACGACACTCAAGCTGCTAGAAACGCCGCTCTTGAGCCTCCTGAAGTAGTGCGATACGCTGCTCTTGAGCCACACAAAATTCCTCAATACACTGATCTATATACTCCTTGAAACGCTGTTGTGTAGCCTCACGAGACAAACGCGTTTCTCTAAGCTCGCAAAAAACGTATGAATGTCGGAAGGACGAGGAGGAATCTCCGTTCTGGGATCAGTTACCGATCCTCCTTTACCATAAAGAGGAACCAACTTCTCTTCCCCAACAACGCCTTTGCAAACGGGACATTCATGAGGATGAGAACGATGATGTAACCACTTATAAAGACATGGCCAACAGAATAAATGACCACAAAAGTGATCACTGGATCCTGAGCCAAATCGAAACAAATGTTACATTCAAATTCACAAGCATCGTCATTGAAACGGTTTCCCGACGAACATGATGGATTCGGTGCAGTCGCTGATCTCATCGTTCCTCCCAAATTGCGTGAAACTCGTTGATACGCGCTCTGCCTCCTCTCGGCACTCCTTGATACGCTGCCTGCAGCGCACCATACTCTACACGACACTCCTTGATGCGCTGCTTAGTCTCCGCACGACACTCCTTGATGCGCTGCTCAGTCTCCACACGACACTCCGCGCGAAACTCGTTGATACGCTGCTCTGCATCCGCACGAAGCTTCTTATACGCTGTCTGCATCCGCACGATACTCTGCGCGACACTCCCTGATACTTGGGCTGCCTCTGCGCGAAACTCCTTGATACGTTGTTCTGCCTCCGCACGAAACTTTTTGATCCGGTAATCTGCATCAGCACGACACTCTTTGATACGACACTCAAGCTGCTAGAAACGCCGCTCTTGAGCCTCCTGAAGTAGTGCGATACGCTGCTCTTGAGCCATACAAAATTCCTCAATACACTGATCTATATACTCCTTGAAACGCTGTTCTGAAGCCTCACGAGACAAACGCGTTTGCTCTAAGCTCGCAAACAACGTATGAATGTCGGAAGGAAGAGGAGGAATCTCAGTTCTTGGATCAGTTACCGATCTTCCTTTACCATAAAGAGGAACCAATTTCTCTTCCCCAACAACGCCTTTGCAAACGGGACATTCTTGAGGATTAGAACGATGATGTAGCCCCTTATAAAGACATGGCCAACAGAGTAAATGACCACAAAGCGTGATCACTGGATCCTGAGCCAAATCGAAACAAATGTTACATTCAAAATCACAGGCATCGTCATTGAAACGGTTCCCCGACGAACATGATGGATTCGGTGCAGTCGCTGATCTCATTGTTCCTCCCCAACCGCGCAAACTCGTTGATACGCTGCTCTTCCTCCTCTCCGGCACTCCTTGATACGCTGCCCTGCAGCCACCATACTCTACACGACACTCCTTGATGCGCTGCTCAGTCTCCGCAAGACACTCCTTGATGCTCTGCTCAGTCTCCACGCGACACTCCGCGCGAAACTCGTTGATACACTGCTCTGCATCCGCACGAAGCTTCTTGATACGCTGTTCTGCACCGCACGATACTCTGCGCGACACCCTGATACGCTGGTCTGCCTCTGCGCGACACTCCTTGATACTTTGTTCTGCCTCCGCACGAAACTTTTTGATTCGGTAATCTGCATCAGCACGACACTCTTTGATACGACACTCAAGCTGTTGAAAACGCCACTCTTGAGCCTCCTGAAGTAGTGCGATACGCTGCTCTTGAGCCACACAAAATTCCTCAATACACTGATCTTTATACTCCTTGAAACGTGTTCTGTAGCCTCACGAGACAAACGCATTTGCTCTAAGCTCGCAAACAACGTATGAATGTCGGAAGGACGAGGAGGAATCTACATTCTTGGATCAGTTACCGATCTTCCTTTACTATAAAGAGGAACCATTTATCTTCCCCAACAACGCCTTTGCAAACGGATCATTCTTGAGGATGAGATCGATGATGTAACCGCTTATAAAGACATTGCCAAGAGAATAAATGACCACAAAGTGTGATCACTGGATCCTGAGCCAAATCGAAACAAATGTTACATTCAAAATCACAGGCATCGTCATTGAAACGGTTCCCCGACGAACATGATGGATTCGGTGCAGTCGCTGATCTCATTGTTCCTCCCAAACCGCGCGAAATCGTTGATACGTTGCTCTGCCTCCTCTCAACACTCCTTGATACGCTGCCCTACAGCCCCACCATACTCTACACGACACTCCTTGATGCGCTGCTTAGTCTCTGCACGACACTCCTTGATGCGCTGCTCAGTCTCCACGCGAAACTCGTTGATACGCTGCTCTGCATCCGCACGAAGCTCTTGATACGCTGTTCTGCATCCGCACGATACTCTGCGCGACACTCCCTGATACGCGGTCTGCCTCTGCGCGACACTCCTTGATATGTTTTTCTGCCTCCGCACGAAACTTTTTGATCCGGTATTCTGCTTCAGCACGACACTCTTTGATACGACACTCAAGCTGCTAGAAACGCCGCTCTTGAGCCTCCTGAAGTAGTGCGATACGCTTCTCTTGAGCCACACAAAATTCCTCAATACACTGATCTATATACTACTTGAAACGCTGTTCTGTAGCCTCATGAGACAAACACATTTGCTCTAAGCTCGCAAACAACGTATGAATGTCGGAAGGAACGAGGAGGAATCTCCGTTCTTGGATCAGTTACCGATCTTCCTTTACCATAAAGAGGAACCAATTTCTCTTCCCCACAACGCCTTTGCAAACGGGACATTCTTGAGGATGAGAACGATGATGTAACCACTTATAAAGACATGGCCAACAGAGAATAAATGACCACAAAGTGTGATCACTGGATCCTGAGCCAAATCGAAACAAATGTTACATTCAAAATCACAGGCATCGTCATTGAAACGGTTCCCGACGAACATGATGGATTCGGTGCAGTCGCTGATCTCATTGTTCCTCCCAAACCGCGCGAAACTCGTTGATACGCTGCTCTGCCTCCTCTCCGCACTCCTTGATACGCTACCCTGCAGCCACACCATACTCTACACGACACTCCTTGATGCTCTGCACAGTCTCCGCACGACACTCCTTGATGCGCTGCACAGTCTCCACGCGACACTTGCGCGAAACTCGTTGATACACTGCTCTGCATCCGTACGGAGCTTCTTGATACGCTGTTCTGCATACGCACGATACTCTACGCGACACCCCCTGATACGCTGGTCTGCCTCTGCGCGACACTCCTTGATACGTTGTTCTGCCTCCGCATGAAACTTTTTGATCTGGTAATCTGCTTCAGCACGACACTCTTTGATACGACACTCAAGCTGCTGGAAACGCCGCTCTTGAGCCTCCTGAAGTAGTGCGATACGCTGCTCTTGAGCCACACAAAATTCCTCAATACACTGATCTTATACTCCTTGAAACGCTGTTCTGTAGCCTCACGAGACAAACGCATTTGCTCTAAGCTCCCAAACAACGTATGAATGTCGGAAGGACGAGGAGGAATCTACATTCTTGGACCAGTTACCGATCTTCCTTTACCATAAAGAGGAACCAATTTCTTTCCCAACAACGCCTTTGCAAACGGGACATTCTTGAGGATGAGAACGATGATGTAACACTTATAAAGACATGGCCAACAGAATAAATGACCACAAAGTGTGATCACTGGATCCTGAGCCAAATCGAAACAAATGTTACATTCAAAATCACAGGCATCGTCATTGAAACGGTTCCCCGACGAACATGATGGATTCGGTGCAGTCGCTGATCTCATTGTTCCTCCCAAACGCGCGACGCGTGGGGGAAAACCGAAACTACCGGGGGCCCGGTGAGGGGGGGGGGGGGGGGGGGGGGGGAGGGGGCGGGGTGGTGGGGGCGGGAGCGGTCCGGGAAGGAAAAAACTCAACTAAACTCGTTGATACGTTGCTCTGCCTCCTCTCGACACTCCTTGATACGCTGCCCTACAGCCACCATACTCTACACGACACTCCTTGATGCGCTGCTTAGTCTCTGCACGACACTCCTTGATGCGCTGCTCAGTCTCCACGCGAAACTCGTTGATACGCTGCTCTGCATCCGCACGAAGCTTCTTGATACGTTGTTCTGCATCCGCACGATACTCTGCGCGACACTCCCTGATACGCTGGTCTGCCTCTGCGCGACACTCCTTGATATGTTTTTCTGCCTCCGCACGAAACTTTTTGATCCGGTAATCTGCTTCAGCACGACACTCTTTGATACGACACTCAAGCTGCTAGAAACGCCGCTCTTGAGCCTCCTGAAGTAGTGCGATACGCTTCTCTTGAGCCACACAAAATTCCTCAATACACTGATTTATATACTACTTGAAACGCTGTTCTGTAGCCTCATGAGACAAACACATTTGCTCTAAGCTCGCAAACAACGTATGAATGTCGGAAGAACGAGGAGGAATCTCTGTTCTTGGATCAGTTACCGATCTTCCTTTACCATAAAGAGGAACCAATTTCTCTTCCCCAACAACTCCTTTGCAAACGGGACATTCTTGAGGATGAGAACGATGATGTAACCACTTATAAAGACATGACCAACAGAATAAATGACCACAAAGTGTGATCACAGGATCCTGAGCCAAATCGAAACAAATGTTACATTCAAAATCACAGGCATCGTCATTGAAACGGTTCCCCGACGAACATGATGGATTCGGTACAGTCGCTGATCTTATTGTTCCTCCCAAACCGCGCGAAACTCGTTGATACGCTGCTCTGCCTCCTCTCGGCACTCTTTGATACGCTGCCCTGCAGCCACACCATACTCTACACGACACTTCTTGATGCGCTACTCAGTCTCCGCACGACACTTCTTGATGCGCTGCTCAGTCTCCACGTGACACTCCGCGCGAAACTCGTTGATACACTGCTCTTCATCCGCACGAAGCTTCTTGATACGTTGCTCTGCATCCGCACGATACTCTGCGCGACACTCCCTGATACGCTGGTCTGCCTCTGCGCGACACTCCTTGATACGTTGTTCTGCCTCCGCATGATACTTTTTGTTCCGGTAATCTGCATCAGCACGACACTCTTTTATACGACACTCAAGCTGCTGGAAACGCCGCTCTTGAGCCTCATGAAGTAGTGCGATACGCTGCTCTTGAGGCACACAAAACTCCTCAATACACTGATCTATATACTCCTTGAAACGCTGTTCTGTAGCCTCACGAGACAAACACATTTGCTCTAAGCTCGCAAACAACGTATGAGTGTTGGAAGGACGAGGAGGAATGTCCATTCTAGGACCAGTTACCGATCTTCCTTTACCAGAAAGAGGAACCAATTTCTCTTCCCCAACAACGCCTTTGCAAACGGGACATTCTTGAGGATGAGAACGATGATGTAACTACTTATAAAGACATGGCCAACAGAATAAATGACCACAAAGTGTGATCACTGGATCCTGAGCCAAATCGAAACAAATGTTACATTCAAAATCACAGGCATCGTCATTGAAACGGTTCCCCGACGAACATGATGGATTCGGTGCAGTCGCTGATCTCATTGT
Organism: Lathyrus oleraceus; assembly: GCF_024323335.1. Classification (NCBI taxonomy): domain Eukaryota; kingdom Viridiplantae; phylum Streptophyta; class Magnoliopsida; order Fabales; family Fabaceae; genus Lathyrus; species Lathyrus oleraceus. The sequence continues at coordinate 8,127 of NW_026112625.1, read as the reverse complement.
TCACCCCAAACCGCGCGAAACTCGTTAATACGCTGCTCTGCCTCCTCTCGGCATTCCTTGATACGCTGCCCTGTAGCCGCACCATACTCTACACGACACTCCTTGATGCGCTGCTCAGTCTCCACATGATGGAACTCCTTGATGCGCTGCTCAGTCTCCACGCGACACTCCGCGTGAAACTCGTTGATACACTACTCTGCATCCGCACGAAGCTTCTTGATACGCTGTTCTGCATCCGCACGATACTCTGTGCGACACTCCCTGATACGCTGTTCTGCCTCTGCGCGACACTCCTTGATACGTTGTTTTGCCTCCGCACGAAATTTTTTGATCCGGTAATCTGCATCAGCACGACATTCTTTGATACGACACTCAAGCTGCTGGAAACGCCGCTCTTGAGCCACCTGAAGTAGTGCGATACGCTGCTCTTGAGCCACACAAAATTCCTCAATACACTGATATATATACTCCTTGAAACGTTGTTCTGTAGCGTCACGAGACAAACGCATTTTGCTCTAAGCTCGCAAACAACGTATGAATGTCGGAAGGACGAGGAGGAATCTCCGTTCTTGGATCACTTACCGATCTTCCTTTACCATAAAGAGGAACCAATTTCTCTTCCCCAACAATGCCTTTGCAAACGGGACATTCTTGAGGATGAGAACGATGATGTAACCACTTATAAAGACATGGCCAACAGAATAAATGATCACAAAGTGTGATCACTGGATCCTGAGCCAAATCGAAACAAATGTTACATTCAAATTCCCAGGCATCGTCATTGAAACGGTTCCCCGACGAACATGATGGATTCGGTGCAGTCGCTGATCTCATCGTTCCTCCTAAATTGCGTGAAACTCGAGTATACGTCGGCCTGCCTCCTCTCGGCTCTCCTTGATACGCTGCCCTGCAGCCGCACCTTACTCTACACGACACTCCTTGATGCGCTGCTTAGTCTCCACACGACACTCTGCGCGAAAGTCGTTGATACGCTGCTCTGCATCCGCACGAAGCTTCTTTATACGCTGTTCTGCATCCGCACGATACTCTGCGTGACACTCCCTGATACGCTGGGCTGCCTCTGCGCGACACTCCTTGATACGTTGTTCTGCCTCCGCACGAAACTTTTTGATCCGGTAATCTGCATCAGCACGACACTCTTTGATACGACACTCAAGTTGCTTGAAACGCCGCTCTTGAGCCACCTGAAGTAGTGCGATACGCTCCTCTTGAGCCACAAAAAATTCCTCAATACACTGATCTATATACTCCTTGAAACGCTGTTTTGTAGCGTCACGAGACAAACGCATTTGCTCTAAGCTCGCAAACAACGTATGAATGTCGGAAGGACGAGGAGGAATCTCCGTTCTTGGATCAGTTACCGATCTTCCTTTACCATAAAGAGGAACCAATTTCTCTTCCCCAACAACGCCTTTGCAAACGGGACATTCTTGAGGATGAGAACGATGATGTAACCACTTATAAAGACATGGCCAAAAGAATAAATGACCACAAAGTGTGATCACTGGATCCTGAGCCAAATCGAAATAAATGTTACATTCAAAATCACAGGCATCGTAATTGAAACGGTTCTCCGACGAACATGATGGATTCGGTGCAGTCGCTGATCTCATTGTTCCTCCCAAACTGCGCGAAACTCGTTGATACGCTGCTCTTCCTCCTCTCGGCACTCCTTTATACGCTGCCCTGCAGCCGCACCATACTCTACACGACACTCCTTGATGCGCTGCTTAGTCTCCGCACGACACTCCTTGATGCGCTGCTCAGTCTCCACGCGACACTCCGCGCGAAACTCGTTGATACACTGCTCTGCATCCGCACGAAGCTTCTTGATACGCTGTTCTGCATCCGCACGATACTCTGCGCGACACTCTGATACGCTGGTCTGCCTCTGCGCGACACTCCTTGATACGTTGTTCTGCCTCCGCACGAAACTTTTTGTTCCGGTAATCTGCATCAGCACGACACTCTTTGATACGACACTCAAGCTGCTGGAAACGCCGCTCTTGAGCCTCCTAAAGTAGTGCGATACGATGCTCTTGAGCCACACAAAATTCCTGAATACATTGATCTATATACTCCTTGAAACGCTGTTCTGTAGCCTCACGCGACAAACGCGTTTGCTCTAAGCTCGCAAACAACGTATGAATGTCGGAAGGAAGAGGAGGAATCTCCGTTCTTGGATCAGTTACCGATCTTCCTTTACCATAAAGAGGAACCATTTCTCTTCCCAATAACGCCTTTGCAAACGGGACATTCTTGAGGATGAGAACGATGATGTAACCACTTATAAAGACATGACCAACAGAATAAATGACCACAAAGTGTGATCACTGGATCCTGAGACAAATCGAAACAAATGTTACATTCAAAATCACAGGCATCGTCATTGAATCGGTTCCCCGACGAACCTGATGGATTCGGTGCAGTCGCTAATCTCATTGTTCCTCCCAAACCGTGCGAAACTCGTTGATACGTTGCTCTGCCTCCTCTCGGCAATCCATGATATGCTGCCCTGCAGCCGCACCATACTCTACACGACACTCCTTGATGCGCTGCTCAGTCTCCGCACAACACTCATTGGTGCGCTGCTCAGTCTCCACGCGACACTCCGCGCGAAACTCGGTGATACGCTGCTCTGCATCCGCACGAAACTTCTTGATACGTTGTTCTGCATCCGTACGGTACTCTGCGCGACACTCCCTGATAAGCTGGTCTGCCTCTGCGCGACACTCCTTGATACGTTGTTCTGCCTCCGCACAAAACTTTTTGATCCGGTAATCTGCATCATCACGACACTCTTTGATACGACACTCAAGCTGCTGGAAACGCCGCTCTTGAGCCTCCTAAGGTAGTGCGATACGCTTCTCTTGAGCCACACAAAATTCCTCAATACACTGATCTATATACTCCTGGAAACGCTGTTGTGTAGCCTCACGAGACAAACGCGTTTGCTCTAAGCTCGCAAACAATGTATGAATGTTGGAAGGACGAGGAGGAATCTCCGTTCTGGGATCAGTTACCGATCCTCCTTTACCATAAAGAGGAACCAATTTCTCTTCCCCAACAACGCCTTTGCAAACGGGACATTCTTGAGGATGAGAACGATGATGTAACCACTTATAAAGACATGGCCAACAGAATAAATGACCACAAAGTGTGATCATTGGATCCTTAGCCAAATCGAAACAAATGTTACATTCAAAATCACAGGCATCGTCATTGAAACGGTTCCCCGACGAACATGAGGGATTCGGTGCAGTCGCTGATCTCATTGTTCCTCCCAAACCGCGCGAAACTCGTTATTACGCTGCTCTGCCTCCTCTCGGCACTCTTTGATACGTTGCCCTGCAGCCGCACCATACTCTACTCGACACTCCTTGATGCGCTGCTTAGTCTCTGCACGACACTCCTTGATGCGCTGCTCAGTCTCCACGCGAAACTCCGCGTGAAACTCGTTGATACGCTGCTCTGCATCCGCACGAAGCTTCTTGATACGTTGTCCTTCATCCGCATGATACTCTGCGCGACACTCCTTGATACGTTGTTCTACCTCCGCACGAAACTTTTTGATCCGGTAATCTGCATCAGCATGACACTCTTTGATACGACACTCAAGTTGCTGGAAACGCCGCTCTTGAGCCTCCTGAAGTAGTGCGATACGCTGCTCTTGAGCCACATAAAGTTCTTCAATACACTGATCTATATACTCCTTGAAACGCTGTTTTGTAGCCTCACGAGACAAACGCATTTGCTCTAAGCTCGCAAACAACGTATGAATGTCGGAAGGATGAGGAGGAATCTCCGTTCTTGAACCAGTTACCGATGTTCCTTTACCATAAAGAGGAACCAATTTCTCTTCCCCAATAACGCCTTTGCAAACGGGATATTCTTGAGGATGAGAACGATGATGTAACCACTTATATAGACATGGCCAACAGAATAAATGACCACAAAGTGTGATCACTGGATCCTAAGCCAAATCGAAACAAATGTTACATTCAAAATCACAGGCATCGTCATTGAAACGGTTCCCCGACGAACATGATGGATTCGGTGCAGTCGTTGATCTCATTGTTCCTCCCAAACCGCACGAAACTCGTTGATACGTTGCTCTGCCTCCTCTCGACACTCCTTGATACGCTGCCCTATAGCCGCACCATACTCTACACGACACTCCTTGAAGCGCTGCTTAGTCTCTGCACGACACTCCTTGATGCGGTGCTCAGTCTCCATGCGAAACTTGTTGATACGCTGCTCTGCATCCGCACGAAGCTTCTAGATACGTTGTTCTGCATCCGCATGATACTCTGCGCGACACTCCCTGATACGCTGGTCTGCCTCTGTGCGACACTCCTTGATACGTTGTTCTGCCTCCGCATGAAACTTTTTGATCCGGTAATCTGCATCAGCACGACACTCTTTGATACGACACTCAAGCAGCTGGAAACGCCGCTCTTGAGCCACCTGAAGTAGTGCGATACGCTGCTCTTGAGCCACACAAAATTCCTCAATACACTGATCTATATACTCCTTGAAACGTTGTTCTATAGCCTCACGAGACAAACGCATTTGCTCTAAGCTCGCAAACAACGTATGATGTGAGAAGGACGAGGAGGAATCTCGTTCTTGATCAGTTACCGATCTTCCTTTACCATAAAGAGGAACCAATTTCTCTTCCCCAAAAATGCCTTTGCAAACGGGACATTCTTGAGCATGAGAACGATGATGTAACCACTTATAAAGACATGGCCAACAGAGTAGATGACCACAAAGTGTGATCACTGGATCCTGAGCCAAATCGAAACAAAGGTTACATTCAAAATCACAGGCATAGTCATTGAAACGGTTCCCCGACGAACATGATGGATTCGGTGTAGTCGCTGATCTCATTGTTCCTCCCAAACTGCGCGAAACTCGTTGATACACTGCTCTGCCTCCTCTCGGCACTCCTTGATACGCTGCCCTGCAGCTGCACCATACTCTACACGACACTCCTTGATGCGCTGCTCAGTCTTCGCACGACACTCCTTAATGCTCTGCACAGTCTTTACGCGACACCTTACGGGAAACTCGTTGATACCCTGCTCTGCATCCGTACGAAGCTTCTTAATACGCTGTTCTGCATACGCACGATACTCTACGCGACACCAATTGATTCGCTGGTCTGCCTCTGCGCGACACTCCTTGATACGTTGTTCTGGCTCCGCACGAAACTTTTTGATTCGGTAATCTGCATCAGCACGACACTTTTTGATACAACACTCAAACTGCTGGAAACGCCGCTCTTGAGCCTCCTGAAGTAGTGCGATACGCTGCTCTTGAGCCACACAAAATTCCTCAATACACTGATCTTTATACTCCTTGAAACTCTGTTCTGTAGACTCACGAGACAAACGCATTTGCTCTAAGCTCGCAAACAACGTATGAATGTCGGAAGGACGAGGAGGAATCCATTCTTGGATCAGCTACCGATCTTCCTTTACCAAAAGAGGAACCAATTTCTCTTCCCCAACAACGCCTTTGCAAACGGGACATTCTTGAGCATGAGAACGATGATGTAACCACTTATAAAGACATGGCCAACAGAGTAAATGACCACAAAGTGTGATCACTGGATCCTGAGCCAAATCGAAACAAAGGTTACATTCAAAATCACAGGCATAGTCATTGAAACGGTTCCCGACGAACATGATGGATTCGGTGCAGTCGCTGATCTCATTGTTCCTCCCAAACCACGCGAAACTCGTTGATACACTGCTCTGCCTCTCTCGGCACTCCTTGATACGCTGCCCTACAGCCGCATTATACTCTACACGACACTCCTTGATGCGTGCTCAGTCTCCGCACGACACTCCTTGATGCTTGCACAGTCTCACGCGACACCTTACGCGGAAACTCGTGATACACTGCTCTGCATCCGCACGAAGCTTCTTGATACGCTGTTCTGCATACGCACGATACTCTACGCGACACCAATTGATACGGGTCTGCCTCTGCGCGACACTCCTTGATACGTTGTTCTGCCTCCGCACGAAACTTTTTGATTCGGTAATCTGCAACTGCACAACACTCTTTGATACGACACTCAAGCTGCTGGAAACGCCGCTCTTGAGCATCCTTAAGTAGTGCGATATGCTGCTCTTGAGCCACACAAAATTCCTCAATACACTGATATATATACTCCTTGAAACGCTTGTTCTGTAGCCTCACGAGACAAACGCATGCTCTAAGCTCGCAAACAACGTATGAATGTCGGAAGGACGAGGAGGAATCTAAATTCTTGGACCAGTTACCGATCTTCCTTTACCATAAAGAGGAAACAATTTATCTTCCCCAACAAGCCTTTGCAAACGGGACATTCTGAGGATGAGAACGATGATGTAACCACAAAGTGTGATCACTGGATCCTGAGCCAAATCGAAACAAATGTTACATTCAAAATCACAGGCATCGTCATTGAAACGGTTCCCCGACGAACATGATGGATTCGGTGCAGTCGCTGATCTCATTGTTCCCTCAAAACCGCGCGAAACTCGTTGTTGATACGTTGCTCTGCCTCCTCTCGAGCACTCCTTGATACGCTGCCCTACAGCCGCACCATACTCTACACGAAACTCCTTGATGCGCTGCTTAGTCTCCGCACAACACTCCTTGATGCAAGATGCTCAGTCTCCATGCGAAAACTCGTTGATACGCTGCTCTGCATCCGCACGAAGCTTCTTGATACGTTGTTTGCATCCGCATGATACTCTGGCCGACACTCCCTGATACGCGTGTCTTTCCTCTGCCGACAATCCTGATACGTTGTTCTGCCTCCGCATGAAACTTTTGATCCGGTAATCTGCTTCAGCACGACACTTTGATACGACACTCAAGCTGCTGGAAACGCCGCTCTTGAGCCTTCTGAAGTAGTGTGATACGCTGCTTTGAGCCACACAAAATCCTCAATACACTGATCTATATACTCCTTGAAACACTGTTCTGTAGCCTCACAGGGAAACGCATTTGCTCTAAGCTCGCAAACAACGTATGAATGTCGGAAGGACGAGGAGGAATCTCATTCTGTGATCAGTTACCGATCTTCCTTTACCATAAAGAGGAACCAATTCTCTTCCCCAACAACGCCTTTGCAAACGACATTCTTGAGGATGAGAACGATGATGTAACCACTTAAAAAGACATGGCCAAAAGAATAAATGACCACAAAGTGTGATCATTGGATCCTGAGCCAAATCGAAAAAATGTTACATTCAAAATCACAGGCATCGTCATGAAACGGTTCCCCGACGAACAAGATGGATTCGGTGCAGTCGCTGATCTCATTGTTCCTCCCAACCTGCGCGAAACTCGTTGATACGCTGCTCTCCTCCTCTCGGCACTCCTTGATACGCTGCCCTGCGCCGCACCATACTCTACACGACACTCCTTGATGCGCTGCTCAGTCTCCGCACGACACTCCTTGATGCGGTGCTCAGCTCTCATGCGCGACTCCGCGCGAAACTAGTTTACTGCTCTGCATTCGCACGAAGCTTCTTGATACGCTGTTCTGCATCCGCATATTCTCTAACGACACTCCCTGATACGCTGGTCTGCCTCTGCGCGACACTCCTTGATACGTTGTTCTGCCTCCGCATGAAACTTTTTGATCCGGTAATCTGCTGCACGCACACTCTTTGATACGACACTCAAGCTGCTAGAAACGCCGCTCTTGAGCCTCCTGAAGTAGTGCGATACGCTGCTCTTGAGCCACACAAAATTCCTCAATACAATGATCTATATACTCCTTGAAACGCTGTTCTGTAGCCTCACGGAGACCAAAGCATTTGCTCTAAGCTCGCAAACAACGTATGAATGTCGGAAGGACGAGGAGGAATCTCAGTTCTGGATCAGTTACCGATCTTCCTTTACCATAAAGAGGAAAACCAATTTCTCTTCCCCAACAACGCCTTTGCAAACGGGACATTCTTGAGGATGAGAACGATGATGTATACCATTATAAAGACATGGCCAACAGAGATAAATGACCACAAAGTGTGATCACTGGACCTTAGCCAAATCGAAACAAATGTTACATTCAAAATCACAGGCATCGTCATTGAAACG